>NW_012267221.1:30574127-30603680 GCF_000151885.1 Dipodomys ordii | reverse complement strand
AAGGAGGGAAAGAGGGAATTTGTTCATACTTATGGTACTACTTTTCAACAAGTTGCAAATACACTGAATTAAGTACTGAACTAAGTACTATTTTTAATGCATTCTCTAATAGTTTCACATAACTCTTAGTCACTGTACCATAAATTCAGATTCAAACATAAAAACAATCATTGCCCTTTTTGAATCTTAATGGTAAGATTTCACAGTGACCTTTGCATTTCCATGTTTCTGCCTATTTTAATTCCCCCTTTCTGATTTTTGAGAAGTTCATGTATTTCTCGTTTCAAGAATTAATATAAGTCCACCCCATGAATTTTGTATTCAGATGTCCTGAATAATTAAAATCATTCATAATGCCAATTTTTTCTTATGAAAAACTAATTTTCAATATATAGATAGAATCTTATATAAACTTTCTCTATACTAATGCCTGTCAATAAAGGAAGAGTGATCTTTCCTTTATTTTATAACCCCCAACAGAGTGCCTTCCTAGGGAAGCTCATAAAACATAGTTGTATTGATGAGAAAATTAAGTATACAGATAAATTAATGGATTATCATATTTTCTGATACAGAAGACATAAAATGGTAATGATGTATCCAAATATAAGAGAAAATTTCAAATAACAGTCGAAATGGAGCCAATGATGTTTGGTATACTGTATTGCAGATTTTCCTTCCTTCCTTCCTTTCTTCTTTTCTCCTCTCTCTCTCGCTTGAATTTAGGGCCTGGGCACTGTCTCTTTTCTTTGTCACTCACAACCAGCACTCTACCACATAAGTCACAGCTCCACTTTCAGCTTTTTGGTGATTTCTCGGTGATATGAGTCTCACAGACTTTCCTTCCCAGGCTGGCTTCACACTGCAATCCTCAAAGCTCTACCTTCTGAGTAGCTGGGACTATAAGTGTGAACCACTGTTACCTGGCTGCATCTTTCTTTACAAAATGTTGGGAAATACATATCACATAGGTTAGACTTAACTGGGGACAATTCTATGATTCCTTAAGTAACGATTAATGTATGGCTGGGAGTGGAAATGTTTAACATTTGATGCAGTGTTTTAGATTTATCAAGTTCTTCATTTTGAAGTAAATGCTATTCTGTTTTATACATATGACAAATGCAAATCTTAAGAGAATCATTAGACATTCTCCTTTAGGTTAACCACCCCTATACACTTATTCTAAGTGTATTTAATATTTACTTATTACTTTTAAAGTGATGCTATTTATATTTGACTTCAGAAAGCAAACCTTACCAGTAGGATATAATGGATTAAGCTCTGGAAATAAAGTTAGAACAGACACATGTTTTTAAACTCTATGTAGCTCAAAAGCAAAAACACTGTAAAATACACGCTTATACTTTGGGGGTAATAGTGTGTAATAATCTATACTTAGTTCTAAAGTTCAGTCAAAGAGGCCTTCCAGGAGGTGTGAGTGTGGGTTGCAGAGTGGAGAATACTTCCAGAAGCTAAGCAGAAGAGTTCCATGGGATGTTCAGAAAAGTCAACAGTCCAGTTATTCTCAAGAAAATGTGTTGCTGCAGACCAGCAATTAATGGTCACACTGCTCCTCCCTTTCATTTATGCCTTCTTCTTCTTCAGGAAATGCTGGCTCATTCTGGCCTTTCAGGTGCTTAACCCCTAAAATGATTTAAAAACAAAAAAGGCAAAATTTAAGTGAAAGCAGATTCTGTTTTGTTGCAAGAGAAGTGGAAAGTTTTCATTGTGTCTAAGTGTTCTTCACTTTTCGCTGTATTTGGTGTTGGTATAATTTGGGGAGGGAAGGGAAAAAACAAATTGTTTTAAATAGGGATACAGGTGGACCCATTGCAACAATGAGATGTACAAGATGCTATGTTGAAAAACAAACTTTACAACTTTGTGGGGGGCAGGGGAAAGTATAGTTCTGGAGATGGGAGGGCAGGATGGTAGGGAAAAATACTAAGCAGGAGGCAACAATGCTTGATAAGAAATGTACTCATTACCTTGCTCATGTAATTGTAACCCCTCTGTATGGTATTTTCACAATAAAAAACTTATTAAAAAAGAAAAAAAGAAGAAAAGCAAAACAAAAAATGTCAACAATGTAATCCTATATAAACTTTTTAATTTACTTACCGGTAAAAATTTTACCCAGCCAAATTTCCATTAGAGCAGGTTATCTTTTATAATTAAAGGATTGCATCACAGTCTATTAAAACTCTATTAACCAAAACCCTGCTTGCAGGCTCTTATTATAATTCTGATGTATCATTTAGTTCAAATATTGCTTTTGGCATCCCTGTATTCAGCTACAAGGAGAACCATTGAAACTCCTAAGAACAAAAGATTGTGTATGTGCCATTTCTATACTGTATAAACAACAAAACAATCACAATACTGTTAGTCTTCTATTGGATTATGGAACTCCCTTCAAAGTGTTTCAATAACTGGGCTTAGAGATTGGAAAGAAATATTGGCTTACTTTTGCCTGCTCTGCAAGTCTTTCCCTATATAATGAGCCTCCTATTTCTCCAGCTCTTCTTTTCACCTTCCCCACTCTACCAATGATAACCTACTCTTCCCTTTTCTCAATCCCCCAGGCTTTGCATCTTCCTCCTACCCCTCCTGGCATGCCCAATTACACACCAGTCATCTTTCAAGTTCAGCTTACCTCCTCTGAAGATTACCTCAACCCTCCATTGCACCTGGATCACCTCTTGCATCAGTTCCCTTACAAACCTATTTGTTAATATCATCCTCATTAGCTCAATCTCTTTGATGTCAGGAAATAGTTGCAATTTGGATTCTTCTTTTGGCCCAGTGCTGGCCAAACATTAGATACTTATTAAAATTTATTGTCTACATAACTGATCAAATTAATGAAAGAACAGTTTTGCATGCCCTTTTCTCAATGTCACATTAACCTCCTTCAGATACTTTTCAAAATTAATTCAAATTTGGAATATGAAATAGAAGGCCACAGGTATAATCATTCATAAAATTATGAACCTATAAAATGATCTCTCACTTCCTTTGTTAAGACACTATAATAGTTGATACTCTGCACATTTGGTAATGTTTAAAATGGAAAGTTTCCTACATGTTTTATGTTTTAGTACATTGGTTTATGATATTTGCTAAGTACTACTGAAAACACTCCTAATGGACAAATGAAGGAAATTACTGCTCATGTTTGCTATGAAATAAAAATTTAATAAATATATGAACTTGTAAGTCCCAGAGTACAGTATGGCAGACATCCTTGGACCTGGTGGATTAACCTGCAAAAATCCTTGATCAGGTATAATAATATTTAAATATTTTAATTTCATCTGCAAATACAGATCTTTCGTGATTCCTGTTAACCCAAGATCATAGAAAGAAATTCACATTAAGAAATTAAATTTATTTCACATTATATAAACTCCATGGAAAAGAACTCTAAATGGGGAATAGTTTATTGAATATCCAAAGGATCACTCAGCTGTTATCTTAAGTATATGAATCATTAAGCCTCACAGATCCAGTACCTGGATGGTGAACTTAGAACTAAAGACAATAAAGTAATTTGTTTAAAATTATAAGGTGGTGTAATGTTAAAAGAAGTTCTGACACATCATAGTCCCTAAATATATACTGAATAAGTGAGTAAATAAACTTCCATTATCTAATTAATTCTTATTTTTAGCATTTTGGAGGCTGACCCAACTTTCTTATCATTTGCTAAGATCCATCATAGATTTAAGGAACCAAGCCTAAACCTGGCTCAGAAGGTGATAAGTTCCTTCTGCAGGAAACCTCCAGCGCCCTGTCATTTTCCTTGAGTTTAGGTTCACTGTATACATCCAAGTTTGCAAAGGTTCTATTAACTCTAAAATTCATTTCCTTCATCCACAAGTAACGAAATTATGTTTGAGATGGTGTTCAGTAAATAAAGCTCAATGACAATGCAAACATTCATTTGTCTGAACAAAGGAATCAAATGTTGAAAAAAATCAGGAATTAAGATGTCTAGCTTATATAACTATTAGTAAGTATTCATTTACAACACTTGAATATAGGTTCTCTTGCTTCCATAGATTGACATTTTACTTAATTTATAGTAAGGGTCACATAGTTATAAAAGAAAACCAAATCCTTTATGAAGGAAAATCATTCACTTGGGCAAGTTTTGGGAGTTCCTTTCGCAGTCTAGTCAATTGTTAAGTAAAGTATATCCACAGGAAAAGTCTGATGAGGCAAAAGTTGTGTACATCTTATTTATCCCAGAGTTTTTGTCTAGAATAATTACAACCAATTCTTTGGTTTTCAGTAACTCTGCTGATGCCTTCTTTCAATATGACAATGGAAATTTAGCTAATTTGTGGTTTGAAACAGCCTTTGTACCAATATTTCCCTTTTCTTATCTGAAATATTTACTTGGCTATAAATGCAGTGTTGATGAACTTAAAGGTGTGACATCTACTTAGGACTTTAATAATGTCTTTGTCTTTTTCTTTCATCCCCAAACACAGAGGTTTAAATAATTAAAGGGGTGGAGGAAAGTAAACTGGAGATGGTGATGAAATTCCCAGAGACTCCTCTGCTAAATCTCATGAACGTAAGGAAAACTCTTCCACCTGCAAATGGACTATGGCTTGGCACTGGGAGAGAGCCTGCAAGGGCAAGCACAGACCCAGCTTGGCTGCCTGAAAGAGGATGCAAAGAATCCAAGGAAATACAATGGAGGTACATTCTCCAATACAAAGTGAATACAGAGGAAAATACATCAGACCAGGATATGTATTATGCATATATAAGGAGAGATGGAGAAAAGAAAGCAGACTGAGCAAAAGAAGAAAAGCAAAAGAAATAAATACTGTCTCTCATCAGTATGTTCTTTTCAACTCTGTGGTTCAGGTGATTAGATGTGGTTCAATTTGGAATAGATGAAGAGGTAAAACAACCAAGTGAAGAATTATATACAGCTGATTAAATAAAAGAAAGTGTGTATTTGCCATATCACACTTAAGTTTTGTTCTTTTTTTAAATGTTTGCAGTAAAAGATGGAAGGCTTTTTATATTTTAGATTCCACAAAATTTGGGGAAGGAAAGAGTTGACACAATGAACAACTCATATTTGTAAAGGTTTCTAGAGCTAGAATAATGGCCAAAGCAATGAAAGTAGATGTGAGTGGAGATTTTTTCGGTCGTGGAGCCTGAACTCTGAGCAATGTCCCTCAGATCTTCAGCTCAAGGCTAGCGCTCTACCACTTGAGCCACAGAGCCATTTCTGGCTTTTTCTGCTTATATGGCACTGAGGAACTGAACCCAAGGTCTCATGCATGCAAGACAAGCACTCTACCATTGAGCCACCTTCCCAGCCCATGAATGGAATTTTTTTTTGTTTTAGGGAAGGTAATTTTGTTTCCAAAAATTAGAGTATGAGAGCAGCGTTAATTATGCTAGTGAGTTTCAGCAATCTCATACAAGAGTTAGCTGTTTCTAGCAGCAGAGCTCTAGACTGTGCTGGGGTACTGTCAATGGCAGGGCCAGCAGTTTCAGAACAGGGCTTTTCTCTAATGCTATGTTGGTTAGATTTTTCCCACAAGGTACTTCCCAGGGCTGGGATCCACTGTTCATGAGGGCCATTGAAAGGGATCATAGGGATTTAAAATAGCATTATGAAAACACTTTTGTAGAGAAGTTGTAGGTGAAACTGGGATGTTTAACATGGAGAAAGTCAAGAGAGGACAACAGAGGTTATCTTTCAACTCCTAAAATATTTGAAAAAATAAAATTAATCTACGTATGATTGCTATATCATGTATGGAGGGTCCATGTCTGACATGTATGAGAAGATAGTTCCCAAATTCTCTGTGTTTGCTCAGCAATAAGCATGTGAATGAGCTCCCCATCACTGTACATGTTCAAGTCTAAGTTAAACCTCCACCTCTGAGGCAGGTTGTAGATGGACCTACAAAAGCTTGACTCATCCTGAGATGCTATTAATCTACAAAGAAAATCCATTTTTTAAAACAAATTCACACAAACATAAGTGGATTAGGAGCAACAAACAAAGTAGATTATTTTTGTTGTTGTTTTGTGCAACCAAATACTTTAGACATTATAAATCATTTTAAAGTCCTCTAGGGAATCTGTGGGAGTATTCTGGAGAGCTTTTGACCCTCTTGGAATTTTATTTATAGTCATATTTGTGCTTTTTTGAAGAAGTCTCATAGCTCTTAGCAGAATGTCTGAGTCTCTGATCTCTAAATAATCATAAATACTACTCCAACCTCTTCAGTTTAAAGATAAACAATTCAGTTGGTATAGTAATAAATAACTAAGTCATCTGGAGTATTTTAATAGAGAAAAGAGAAGAACTTCAATTTGTAGAATAAAAACTTGAACTCTCATTTATGAGCAATATGCTGGTTAGCTTAAAGGGGAACAGCAAGCTTGAAAATAGTATTTGCAAGGTACACTAAACAAGCATTTACTTTCTGAAAAGTTACTGGGTTCAAAGAAATATCAGTGACCTTAGGAAGGCCACTTGCTAATAGTTCTTTCAGTATTGACCTCATTTTACTAAAAATATTAATCTAGAGATATTTAATTCAATCTTTATATGGTACAGAAAAGCTGTTTGAGAAAAGCCTATCATCTAAGATCAAAAATATGCTTTAAGTTTTCCAAAATATTTTCTTATATTTTGTGTTCTGTTTAATCCTGTTGTCATTCATTTATAACGAATAGACACACATAATACATTGAAGGTCACAGAGATCAGTGATGTATAGATTTCATTCAAAAGAAAATCACATAGTGATCTAGACTTTCTGTGAGTCTGTATCTTTCTAATTTACTTGAAGGAAACTATTTTGTTTGTAACCTCTGTTACAAGATGGTAGTCACTCATTACAATTGCAAATCAATTCATGATCACTTCCCTGTAACTTATGAAAATTTTTTCTATAGAAGAGTAAATCATAATATAATTCTGTATTCAGGACACAGGTATATATATACATATATATATATGTATACATATATATATATGGACAATATGCTTGTGATACTTACAGGTATTCATAAGTTTTACTATTTTTTACCTATCACACATTTTGCCAAAGCCATTGCCCAAGTTTAAAGCCAAAATGAAAGATTTAGCAATAAATCCTGGGAGGATAGGTGAGAATATACCATCACATATTATTGTTAGAAGTGTGAATACAAATTATACTTTTGGAGGATAGTCTGGCTTTATTTAGCAAAATATGAAGAACACATATGATTATTAGCAAGTCAGAGGCTAGAGCAAATCATGTGTATATATACATATATTTATAATTATTCACATGATTATGTATACATTAATACATAAAACTATATACACATTTACATATACAAAACATATATATATGTATATAAGTTTCACAAGGATCTTGCTGCCTAGTCAAGGTTGAAGATTACTTTAATAGAGTGTCCTTTTTGCCTTCTATAGCCAAATACCCTTTGGATAACTCTTTTTCTCCTGAGGCTAATGCATTCCTCATGATTTTAAAAATGAAGTTAAAAATATAAGCTACCCATGATGGAGCTAAATTGTAATAGGCAATTTCAAGAAAGAGACAGAATGGCTCTGGACTTGTAAGACTGGACCACAATTGGTTGAACACAATAGTATACCAGAAACAAAAAGTATTGATCAACAAGAGTCAGTGGTTAGCTTTGAAAGCAATATAAATAAAATAACCAAGGAAGAGGTGCAATTATTACCACTGAAGCAAATACCTGCAGTTTTTTAAGGTGATAAAGGAAAGGCATCCTGTGCTGGCATGATAGAAGGCTTTATCCCCAGATAGGATCCTTCCTTATTAAAGTAATGGTCAATATAGGGTCAAACAGAAGGGTACTGGGCAGGGTAGCTCCCTATTAAAGTAATGTGTCATCACAAGTTCATAGTGAAAAGCACTAGGGTCTAGAGGGATAAAAATTCAACACACAAAAATCAGTAGCTTTTCTGTATAGAAACAATGAGAAAAAAAGAGAGGAAAATCAAGGGGAAAACTCCATTTACAATAGACTCAAAAAATTTTAAATACCAAGCCTAAGAATCAATGTAGATGAAGGACCTCTACAAATAAAACCATAAAATTTTGCATAAAGAAACTGAAGAAGGCATTAGGAAGTAGAAAGACTCCCATGTTCTCGAACTGATGAAACTGATATTGTGAAAATGGCTATACTGCCAAAGATGACCTACAAATTCAATGCAATACCTATCAAAATAAAAAAATACAAAAATTCATATGGTCATGCATAGGTACAGTCAAGAAATGTTTGTAGAAACTGAAGATTAAAAATAGATCCTCTAATATGTTTGCCTTAGTGACAACACCAATTTCCAAGAGGTGACATACCTTTGGTCTCCTGGCAGGAAAGCGTTGTGGCTCGTGTGTTTTCTAAATGAAAATCAAGATCCCAACATAAAAAGGAACGCCACAAATGAAATTAGGAAGGAATAGTAATAACATTCAGAGGCTTCCTTTTAGCGGATGTAGTCATGGTTGCTTTATTTTTTTTTTTGCATTTGTACAAAACTACTGTGAGTGTAGGTATTGACTTATATGAGCAATTATAATGTAAGAGATAAGAAAAAAACATCATATGGAATCACAAAAGGCCCAGAATCACAAAAGCAATCTTGGGGGAAAAAAGAAAAATAAAAAAGTAAAAACAGAAGTATTATAATTCTAGACTTGTAACCACTTTGGAAAACAGTTTTGAGATTCCTCAAGGAACTTAGAGAACTACCCTATGACTGAGTGATACTACTCTTGGGCATTTATCCAAAGATTACAAGCTAGGATACAGTAAAACCACTTGGACAACCATGTTAATTGCTGCATTATTCACCATAGTCAAGTTAATGAATCAGCACAGGTACCCTTCAACAAATGAATAGATCAAGACTATGTGACACATACACACACATACACACATATGAATTTTATTCATCTATCAGGAAAACTATCATATCATATATATAATATATTAATTATATTTTGCTTTCTTCCTTTCCTAGAAGCTAGTTTACTCTAATAGCATGAAATAACCAAATACTTCAATAAATTTCCCTTTTACCTAAACTAATTGGGCTTTCTGTATTTATTTATTTATTATGTATTTTATTGTAAAGGTGATTTAAACGAATTAAGGAGACTGGGTCTAAGCAAAAGGCCTTGACAATAGAGGACATTCTTTAGTTTACAAATGTGTCTTGAGTTGGTAAGTTCCAGAAAAGTCTTACTCTCCTTAGATGATTGGTTCTTGATTTCCCTTGATTGTGTCCACATTTGATTTGTTTTCGCTTATATTTAAAATATTTATTAGATTTGAATGTTCACTTTTTTTTATTTACTTTGTGTTCACATCTGATTTGCTTTCTACTTTAAGATTAATTCCAGCCAGGTGCCGATGGCTCACGCCTGTAATCCTAGCTACTCAGGAGGCTGAGATCTGAGGATCCCGGTTCAAAGCCAGCCAAGGCAGGAAAGTCTGTGAGACTCTTATCTCCAAAAAAAGCCACTAGAAAACCGGAAGTGGCACTGTGGCTCAAGTGACAGAGCGCTCACCTTGGGGTGAAGAGCGCAGGGACAGCGCCCAAGCCCAGAGTACAAGCCCCACAACCAACCAAAAAAAAAAAAAGATTAATTCCATGCACTTGTGTGGTTTGGGGACTATATAAGCCATGTGTTAGTTGTATTCAGGGCAGTAAGGCTTTGTGACAGGAGTCCCCCACTGCTGCCTACTAGTACTCAAGTAAAGACTCCAAAATCAGCCTTTTAGGTGATGGCTTCTCTGTTCTGATTGGGTCTACCATACAACATAAAGAGGGTTATAATTACATAAGTCAGCTATGGAGTATATTTCTTTTTCAACACTGTCACCTCTTCCCTCATTTTCTCCCAGTTTTTTTCCCTCCAGGCCCCTTTCCCCCAAAAGCTGCATAGCTCATTTCCAACAAAGTGTCTAGTGAGTATCATTGCTGAATTGGTTCTTCCTTTGTCATGTTTCCTATGCTGCCCCTTCCCCTCCACAAATCAGATAAACATACATACAAGACAAGAGTACAGAAGCAAAAGCAGCAACAAAAGGGGAAAATAAACAGAAGATAAAAAGAAAAGGAAAAGAAAAAAGAACCACAAACAGTACAATAAAAAAAAAACCCTCATGTTTCCATTTCTTGGACTTCATTTTGATAGGCATTATGTTGGTTTTTGACGTGTGAAACCCAAATCACTCTGATTAATCCATCAATCTTATCTTCTACTATGCTTAGAATGTCTTTTTTTAAATTTCAAGACATACTTATTTGAAAAAATTCCCACTATGTAGTCAATCTATCAATTAACTAATTCAGAAAAATATTTACTAAACATAGACTGTGGGATAAATATATAATAGACAAGGGGCTGGGAAGGTGGCTCAGTGGTAGAGCGCTTGCCTTGCATGCGTGAAGCCCTGGGTTCGATTCCTCAGCACCACATAAGCAAAAAGAAAAAAGCCGGAAGTGGCACTGTGGCTCAAGTGGTAGAGCACTAGTCTTGAGCTGAAGAGCTGAGGGACAGCGCCCAGGCCCAGAGTTCAGGCCCCATGACCGGACCCAAAAAAATATATATATAATAGACAATTATGCAAATACCATCTATGATCCTATTATTTTGTACAACTAATTAATGAAAAGAATTAAGAATACAGCATAATAGATACATATAATATGATATACTATTGTTGGAGCAACAAACACAACAACAAAGAGACTTACCTCAGGTGATGCTCAGGTAATAGGAGAACAAACAGGTGAGGGGATACAGTGCAGAGGAAGCTCTCTGAGTATCAGTAATTACAGAATATACCCTACATTATGATAAATAACTGTACTCTTAGGTTGCCAAACCACTCGTATGCCTGGTAGTAGGGAAGAATCCATTCCTGTGAGCTAATTTGGTCAGCTGAGTCAGGGATGTAAGGTAAAAATGAGAGAGCAAAGAAGCTACATATATAATAAAGAGCAGAGGATGGGGAGTGAAGTCTGAAAGGAACAGAAATATGTACTTGTGGAAGTAGTAAGGATATGTTTGGTTAATTTTTTGAGCCACCTGAGTAATAGGGTGCCAAGATAGGTGGCCAAAATTAGTGTCACATTTCTCTAACTGATATTAGTATTTGAGTTGGCTCTGTGATCCTATCACAGTGCCCCTCTAATCTATTGAAGGCTAAAGGAAACAAAGGAACTCATGTTCTAAATAGTAAAAGTGAGATTCTGTGCTTGACGGCCTATTGGCTGGGATGTCCATGATGTCAGACATTGAAGGGTTTAGCCTGAAATATAGCTGCTTCTGGGTCCTCAGGCTGCAGGGTCCAAACAGAGACCACACCACTGTGTTCTCAGGGCAACTTCAGATGTCTGCATTTGTCAGCAGCCATGGTGACAAGAGCCCACTCTCACTCATGTACTAAAATAATGAAATCTACTATATTGGAAGATATTCTAATTTCTTTTTGAGATGGGAAGAGAAAAGGAAACAACTGGCTCGTTGTTATCTTCTGTACCATTAGCTTTAAACAAATTTTGATGAGCTGGGAAACAGAAAAAAAAAGGCTTCCCTGTGTCCTGGTAGCATCCTCTAGTTGCAACTCAAC
The DNA here is from genome assembly GCF_000151885.1 of Dipodomys ordii. NCBI lineage: Eukaryota > Metazoa > Chordata > Mammalia > Rodentia > Heteromyidae > Dipodomys > Dipodomys ordii. The sequence goes on along the minus strand of NW_012267221.1, from coordinate 30,592,001 downwards.
TTTAGACTTGTTATGAGAACTGGAACATCTATGCCAAGACCTCTCCCAGTTGCCTGAAACCACCACCACGAGTAAATCCAATTATCATTGTTTTTTAAATCCTGTGGATATATCTGTGATAAACCTTAATTTATAAATTCATGACAGTAAGATTAATCATAACAACTAATGACAATACACATTATAAAGTAATATACTATAGTAAGGGCTATATAAAATTCATCAATTTTAAATTGTTTCTGGAATTTCCATGTAATATTTTTGAACTTTGGTAGAACTCAGGCCTCTAAAGCTTTGGAACCATCAGAAATAGGGCTATGCATGCTACAGAAAGCTTGGGGCATAGAAACATCAGTAGTTGTTTTCCTATTAGCAAGGTACCCTGAAAGGATGTGTATCCAAAGTTTGTAGGTCAGAGATCAAAACCATTGCAGCTGATGCTCTGCTTTTCTTAGGTCCTGAAGCAATAGTTTCACTACCAGAAACACTGTGATCTGTGGAAAACTCTCAGTGTGTCATTTTGATCACCTCAGTCACATATGGGAAGACTATTCTGACACTCATGATGTCATAATGTGCTAAAAATGATTGGAAAACAGAGCAAAGAGAAGCTTCTCTAGATTTTCCTTTAACTATGTTCTCAACAAATTCGGCTACTTTGGCTTTGAAAATATAAGAAATCAGGTTCTATTCTTCCATAATTATCATTACCTTATTTGTTTGTTATTGGTTATCTATTATTAATACATAGAGTTAGTATTAGTGAGTTCCAGCCACTTCTATTGGTTTTCTATATCTAATTCTATCATCCTGCCTTTTGATAGCAACATCCCTTCTTATAGCACTTTTGAACTTTCCAGTGTAAAAATATAGAATCCGTTCATCCATAGCCTAGCACTATGGTCTGTTGATCCCATTACAACTGGAGACTTTGTGCTTGCCAATGAGTAAATGAAATAAATGCCTCAGATCTTTGCTGAATCGACACCAGAACTAGCACTTCAGCCCAAAGCTTCTCAATGCAAATGTAATTCTCATTTCCTTTAGGCCAGCATTTTATTCTTCTGGTCTGAGTTTGAGCCCAGGAATTAGTACAAAAAAAAGTACATGCATGGCAAAAATCAGGATATGAATCAAAGTTTATAGCTTTCATTTTCCATTTGCAGGAAGAAATGCCTAGGAAAGAGTACTGAAACTCTAATGCCTAGGTGGGGACTGACTTGCTTAAAAAATGGGGGTGGGGGAGAGCCATTAAAGATCTAACATGGCTACACATTAAAGCCCAATATTTGTCTATGAAGGAAAATACTTAATACTGGACGTCTTGTGACCCAGAGGCCAAAAGGAACCTGAACAAATAAGCTGTTCTAGGTTCCCTTCAGTTTATTACCATTATTTTAACAACTATCCATTTTTTTCCTAGACTTAGCATAAAATACAGTTTTCACTGGGTCTTTAAATCTTCTTTTCTGAGCATTTCTTCATGTCATGAAGACTTGGTTAAGTAAATCTATTATGCTTTTTTATTTTTATTATGCTTTTATTGATTTGATTTTTGGGGGCAGTATTGGGGCTTGAACACAGGGCCTCATACTTGCTAGGCAGGTACATTATCATTTGAGCTAGACCCAGTCCTTTATACATTTCAGTGTTTTTCAAGTAGGGTCTCATGTGAGACGGAGATCCTCCCAACTGTTGGTTTCCATGTAGTTGGGATTTCAAGCATACGCACCAGGCCTGGTCTTGAACTGTCTTATGTTTGTAGGATTTTAGGCCATGATCCTGTGGAAATGATGAAAGAATACTATTTTGTCTCACCCTACCCTAAAGATAACACTACTTACTTGGAAACTAAATCCCACTGATATAATAGATTACAGACAGTACACACTAGAGTGGCCAGGTAAATAATACAAATACTGATTGCGAATGAATCAGACTGAAAAGCAGCAACTCAAGCTTCATCACAAATGGGAACTGAGAACACATTTCAGGCTTGAGGCTACAGTAGTAAATGATGGCAGCTCTGCAGTGAAGATCCTGTGGTTTACCTTGTGTGAATGTGTATTGGGGGAGAGAGGGGATTAAAATCCAGGCAATTGCTGTCATGCACTGATATGAGTCAATTTCACCACACAGATTGCTTTCCAAGTCATTCCTGACATTTTTAGTGAAGCCTAATATTTCATGATGGCAAGTAATTAAAAAGAAAATGTTGCATGGGATAAATACATTGTGTTACTTGTTAAATGAGATGCTGGGCTTTCCCCAGAGGACTTTTGATGTACAGCCTGTTTAACTTTCAGTAGACTTGCAATCTCTCTTTGCCATCTCTGCCTTGTAGCTAAATTCTCCTACTTTGAATAAAAATAAAATAAAATAAAGGAAGTATATCATGTAGGCTGGGTCATAGCTAAGTGTTAGAGTGCTTTCCTGGTGTTTAATCCCTAGCACTAGAAACAAACAACATAATCAAAAACCCTCTGGACTCAGCTGGAATCTCAACTTTGCTTTCTCATTCAACAAATAGTTTTTCGGTGCCACTTCTAGGTACTTGAAAGTTATGAATGGGAAAAAGACTTTGATCTCTTCCCTCCTGTCCTTCCAAAAGCCCCGAGAAGACATCTAGATATAAGATATAAGTGGAAATCCTGAAAAGTGAGAATGGAAAAGTGAGGGGTGAGGAAGAAGAAATATAACTGATCATGAGAATGTAGTCTTATGAAAGAAAAACTAGGTTAAAAGCAGAGATTTTCACATACTCCCTAACCCTAATCTCAGAAGTGCATCTGGCATCAATTCAGCCTTGTTTTGCTTTTTTTTTTCCTGTCCTATATACTCCTCTTTTCTTGATGTAAAAAAAGGAGGAGGCAACAATGCTTGATAAGAATATACTCATTATCTTGCTCATGTAACTGTAATCCCTCTGTACAGTATTTTCACAATAAAAAAAAACATTAAAAAAAGCAAGCACAGGTATCTTCTAGCTTACAGACAAGCATACAGAAGCTTCCTGGAACCTTGAATTGTCCCTCCCCCCCCATGGGTATCCTCTTAGAAAAGAGCTCTCATTGTTGGTGGGTCCTCCCCTTACCTCATTTGCCTCCTCTGCATTCTCCAGTGTGGCAGCCTCCCCCTCATTTCTTCACCCAAGCTTCTCCTGGGTGGTCTCTAGCTTTCTTTATTCAATTGTTTTATCTTTCAGTTTAATTTTACTTTCTCATAACTCAGTCACTGCCATTGGAAAACACTCACTTTTTCTTTTGTTCTTTTAATGTTTTAGTAATACTTGGTTTTATTTGAACCTAGGGCCTCTCACTTGCTAAGCAGAAACTCTTCCACATAAACTGTCTCCAGCCCTTTCCGCTTTATTTTTTTTCCCCTTAGTTTTGCCCAGGGCTGGCCACAAATGATAATCCTCCTACTTTTGCCTCCCAGGTAGTTGTGATTACATTACAGATGCTCACTACTACACCCAATTTGAGACAGGATCTCACTAACTTTATGTCTAGGCCTTTTTCAAACTGTTATCCTTGCATATCCACCTCCCAAATAGCTGGGATTAAGGTGTGAAATATGTTCCCCAGCTTACTCTTTCTTAAAACTTGTATTTCCCTTGGCTTCTGAGAGATAATTCTTCTGGTGCTTCCCTATTGCATTTAATTAATTATCATTCTTAACATCCTTGTGCCATTTTTTTTCTATTTTAGCTACTTAGCCTTAAATCTAAGAACTCTTTCAGGATGATTTATTATTTTTTGGGTGCTAGTAAAAAGAGTCCTTCACTAAACATAGACACAATTAACTTAATATGTCTAAAATTTGACATTCCTTTTCTCTCCTTTAATTCTGATCTTAGTCAACTGCTCTGAGTGTTTCACAAAAAGGAAAATCAAACTTTTGGAACAACTTCTGCTGCCATGAGAAGCAGGATATCTATTTTTATTTTCAAATATAAAATAACTTTCCACACTTGAAAGTTATTAATTTAAAAGTAATGGTTTATATTCCCATTCAACTGTGAAGACTGGATGCATGAATGGAGAATTTGGGTTTTAAGATTTTTAGTTTGAAATTGTAGATGTATTTTGGGAAACTTATTAGTTATCCTGTGAAAACATTTGGCTTTTTAAAACCTGGCACACTGTCTAACTTTATTCTTGGGGAAGTTAAGGATACATTGCCATTGCTGGAAGATTGCATCTGGGAGGTTTTATGTATTCATTCTAGACTAACTTTTCACATAAGGTTCAGGTTATATATTAAGCACATTATTTGGGAAACGCAGCTTCCCTAGTCATCACAGGCTTCAAATGCTCTGCTTAAAAGACAACAGCAGAAAGAAATCCTCACCTGGTTTTCATCCATTATAAGCAGAAAAGGTCAACAGTTTACTACTGCTTAGGGTTGCAAAAACATTCTTTGTCATTAACTCATCATAGAGTTACTTTAAAAAGCATATTCCCTCCTACCCTCTCTGTCTCACTCTCTCTGCCGGTTTCACTACCCTTTTCTCTTTGTTTCTTTCTCTCTCACTCACACAAATTATACAACTGAAGAGAAGTGTTTAACAATTCTCTTGTTCAATTTGACACATTTTTTATGTGACAAAATGAATTTTGGCTTTGGTTCCAAATTTCAATCCGAACTAACATCCACTTTTTATACAAAGTACTTTTATAGAGCAGGCTTGTTAAGTCTACATAGATAAGAATGTCCAAATTAAATGTACAGGGTATAAGGTAAGGGAAACAATTCTATTTCTTCTTAAGAGGCTATTTATACTTGAAATGATTTACCTTTGGCTAGGTTTCCAATGAAAACCAGATTCAAATATGTAATTTATGAATATGTAAGTATAAAGAGAAAATACATTAGAAGCATCCAAAAATGGATGATGTTTAAAAGGACACCAATTGTTTTAAAAAGTTTTATGCCATTGGAAGGTAGTACTATGTACAGGGAAACACTTAGAAGACTTATTTACCTAGAGGATAAAATCATTGAATCTAATTTTCAGAGCTTGCTGTGCATTATTTTTAATTTTATTAGTAAAAAGCTTATGACCAAGATAGAGGACAACCAGGCTACCTTACAGTATGATGGTGATTACTGTAAATAAGAGAGCTTTTCATGTAGATATCTATCATATTACTCTTTGAGCATTGTCTTTTAACATAATTTTATTGCTACTATTCAAGTATTTTACAGAGGGGTGACTATCTTGTAGGTCAGGTGGTAAGTACATTCCTTTGTGGACAATGTCATCTTTCCTTCAGTTTCTCCCTGCACCACTGACCACAAGTTGCATAATTCATCCCACATAGTGTCTACTAAGTACCTTGCCTGAAGTTATTAATCCTTCTTCCCTCCATTTTCTGCACCCACCCCACAAGACAGAAAAAAAGAACACACAAAATGAACAAACAACAAAACAAGCAAAACTAAATGCCAATAGCAACAATAACAACAAAACCCAATGTCTCTATGCAAAGAGACCTGTATAATTTATCAAGCTGTGGTGTACTTTAGATCTAGCTTCTGCATAGGAGAGATAACACATGCATTGTCTCTCTGAGCTTGGCTTATTACCTCACTTAATATTATTTGTTCTCTGTTCAACCATTTGCCAGCAAATGACATAATCTTATTCTTTCTAAGGGATAAATAAAATTCCATTGTGTACAGCTACATTGTTTGGATTCGCTCTTTGAGTATTTTTCTGAGCTTAATTATTACTTGCTTTGTACAAGATAAACAAAATAAAACTTTAGCTATAGATTTTCTTACACATGCTCACCTTTATAAAAAAAATGGAAGAAGCTAAATGTGACACCAAATACATTCATACAAAAAATCACGAGTTTTGAAGAACTATGAGAAAACTTAGAAAAACTTAAAAAGATTTCCTGGAAAAGAGTTGGTTTTCCTACTTGTACATACACACATCTAAGCAAAACGTGATATACTTGGACTTATCTGAAATACCAACTGAGCTGTAGGAGTTGAGATCTGGAGAAAAACAGAATTGAAAATGAATCCCGTCTTCTCTCCATGTTTTCCAAGCTGCTGCTGTGTGGTGTGGGGTGGTCTGGAAGGATTTTGCTTCCTAGCTACCTATAACTTTAAACCAGGATTTACTGCTGATCATGCTTTCTGTGGCAGTATTTAGCTGTTCTTGTGCTGAGATAACCCAAACGGCTGGGATCTATTTCAGGCTTGGCTAGCCCCGACTAGACATGCTTTTGAGAGAAATTCTTTTCCAGAGCTGGACTTCCAGTATAATCACAGGATTTAGTTTACAAAACCAAGATCTAAATGGTGGTGTGGCATAGGGCCAATTTGACTTAGTTGTCTGATAAGAGAAAACCCATCTGCTCCCTCTCTCTCCCCTCCAGTCTCTGGGCTGGTCTCACTCTACTAAAAAGGTCTGAACGTCTAGTTCCTAATGGGATTTTTGTAACTGAATTTGAACAAGAAATGCTGTATGCATGAGGGAAAATTGTGATTCATTCAGGATGAACATATTTATGGCATGCTTTCTGCTCATTACCCTGTGCAAATTTGTTTATCTTTGTCTAGATTACATTAAGCCAAACACACAGGTCTAAAGACAGAATGTATTACTGAGAAGCAGAGGGAAAACAATAACCAATGCAATTAGAATACCCATGCAATGTCTCAGGCAAAAGGCATCAAATGATAAGAGAGCTGCCAAAGCACCAGAGAGCCTTGTCTGATTGAAAATGTCCATCAGTTGTGAGCATCATGGACGCACGCTCTTTGGTTAGAGCCTCAAGCTGTATTCCATTTGCCTGCTTCCGAGGAACTTAGAGAGCTCAGCACACACACTCCACCTGTGGGGCTGCACCAGTAGCTTCCCTCCAAAACAAATGGAAGATTGATTGTTTCCCCGTTACTGATTGTTTCATCTTTTACAGTTTTCTTTTGTGGTAAAGGAGTTTGAACTGGAGCCTTGAACTTGCAAATTATGCCCTCTACAACTTGAGCCACACCTTCAACAATTTTTACTTTGGTTAGTTTGATTTAGAGACTCACTTTCACTTTTTGCTTTTTGGCCAGGTTGACCTGGACTATGATTCTCCTATTGCTAGGATGATAGCCATGTGCCATGATTGAGATGAAGCTTGGCAGACTTTTTTTTTTTTTTTTGCCAAACCTGGCCCCCAAACGCTATCCTTCTGATTTCAGCCTCCAAGTAGCTAGGACTGCAGGGGGTGAACCACTGTTCCCTGCTTAAGGATGGTTTAATCTTTTGAAATTTAACTGTGGACAAGATTTCCACAGCACAACTTCCAGACTGTATTCTTAGTCTATGGCAAGTGTGATGAACACTGAGAATTCACCAAGTTTAGTATGAGAAAATAAATAGAGAAATCATTAGTAAGAGGATTAAAGAGAGATATTTTTAATTAATGGCTGTATATCTGCTTGTAATAACTTTTCTTCTCATGCTACAAGTAATAACCTGTGTGTTATTCATAATTCTTTGATTTTTGATTTGAAGATAGAGAGAGATAAGTATTAAAATGGTAATGCTTATTCAAAAGATATGAATTCAGAAATATTCTAAATTAGGGTATCTAAACTCACATGGACAGAAGGAAGAAAGGCATTTTTGTGGTTTTTGGATTTGGGCTTGTTTTTTTTTTTTTCCTGGGGTGGAGGGGGAGGTGTTGATAGTACTCAGTCAAGGCCTTTTTGGTGTCTGCTAGAAAGGTACTCTACACTTTGTTTTTCTCCTACATCTAGTCTCTCATAGCTGGGATCACAGGCATATACCAGCACTCCCAGCTTGTTAGCTAATTATTTTCTCTTATTTATTTATCAACTATGTATTATTTATTTTATTTTATTATTTTTTCCTTACTTATTTTTTCCTCATTTATTTTTTTCCTTGTTTATTCTTTACTTATTTATTGTACCTGAACTGGAACTTAAATTCACGGTCTTGATCTCTCTCTGTTTCAACTAAAACAAACAAACAAATAAACAAAAAAAAACTTCTCTTCCATTTGAGCCACAACTCTACCTCTGGCTTTTTATTAGTTATTGGAGATCGTCTCAAGGACTTTTTGACCAAGCTTGCTTCAAACTGCCATCTTCAGATCATAATCTCCTGAGCAGCTAAGATTGTAAGTGTGAGCTACCAGCATCTAGCTGCATTTATATTTTAAATACAATTGGTATGAATATTTCCAGACTCAATCTATTCAACGTATCCATACTGTCTTCTAAGTTATCTTATAGTATCTTTTAAAAACGTTAAACCAATCAAAAAGATGTGCTATTTGAGAGCTTTTTTCCCCATCCCTTTTCTGTTTTCAGAGTTTCCCTTGTGGCATGTTACAGGGAAAGGTCCTTGCTATAAGCTACAATTATTTGAACTTCAACCAATATGAGTGGGGTCAATTCTGTAATAGAATCAGAGCAGACAGTCGCCTTAGGCAGCAAACACATTATACATGGCAAATCCTGTAGGAATGTTTTCACTGTGAGCCAGAGGCACAAAGACAGGGCAGGTCCCATTTTGCCTATAGTGAATCAAACAAGAATTTACTTCACTTGAAGAAGAATTCTCTTTTGCAACATATACATTTTCTACTCCAATGGGGTTGAAGGCATAAAGCTGAATAACATATTGATGGACATTTTTGAAAAACAAATGTTTTAGTAAGTAACCCAAGTCCCAGGTTTTGACTTTTGAACTCACGTAAGGCCCCTTCTAAAACCTACTATGACTGGTCTAGTGCCAGAGCTATCTAGAATGTATGTGATAATGCTCCAGGTTGCATCCAATTCTGTACATTTGGTCTGTATTGATCCTTTCCTATTAAGTGGCCTTCTAGATGTCACGTGACACCAAGTGTCACGTGCCAAGTTTCAGTTTCTCATCAGCTACATGGAATTTTTTGCCACATGCAATCTTTGATTCTCCTACCTATGCCTCCAGTTGCTGGGATTACAGATGCACTGTACCACACCCAGTTTATGGGATCGTATCTTCTTTTCAAAAGAAGAATGAGAAATTAAAGCCACTCATTCATAAAATCTGAGACATAAGAACTTAGTAATACTGACAGCCACCATCTACTGAGCTCATTGTTTCTCCTTATTAATAAATATGGACAGCAGAGGGCACCATACTGACCACCATTCTGTGCTCACCTGTAGCTAACATATAAATTTTGTGTCCAAACCCCACTACCTGACTAAAAATCACCAGTAAATATACCTTAACTGAAATGAGTCATCAAGTAAGTCAGCAGTCAGCTAGCATGAGAATTTATGCCAAAAAGCTCCTGAAATTATACAGAATAACTGACATGTATCCAACAAGTACTTTGTTGAAATCTGTTAGGTTCTTCATTTCATCTTTATAAAAACCTTTGATAATTAAGTTCTACATAGAACTTAGTTTTATAGATGATAAGATATCATCTTTCCCTTTTAAAAAACTTCCCCTTTTGCTACAGTAGAGATAGTTTGCAGGAAAAGCCAACAAATAACACCTTTCTTTTCATCAAATCACAAGATAAACCTATTATTTGTATATATATTTAGCTCTTTTTTCTGCTACCTGAAGTTCGTGTATGTTTATTCATGTGTGTTTTCTGTGATATACTGTGTGTGCTTGTTCTTTTCCAGTGGATGTTATTAAGGCTTGCCCTGGATGGAGTTGAGATCATAGCTGTGGACTGTACTCAAGCTTCACTCTAAAGACCAAGTGAACACAGCACAGGAACTGCGCTGAGGTCTGCTTACAGGATCAATCAAGCCATTGATTAATAGGACAACAAAGAAGGAGGAGATCTTGGTGATGCTAAAGTTTAGAATCTGGACAGATGGAGGAAGACCTCATTTACAAGAATTGAGGATCCAGGATCTTGTGTGGGAAAGAAACGAAGACAATTTGAAGAGTAGAAGACAATTGGGTGGCACTATTGAGCAGATGCTCACTGGGCATCTGCAAGTTGGATGAAAATGCATGAACTATATAGGTAGAATGTTAGAATTAACTAAAACATAACTGATAGGCATTATTTGGGCACCTGTGTACAGTAGCTTATTTAAGTCTTAAGGCGATTCTACAAAGAACAGTGTTTTCCAAAGATTTGGGTTCACACAGAACTTTAGAAAGTACTCTTATTTGGGGAAAAAGGTCTTTGTGGATGCAGTTAGAGTAATATATCTTTCTAATGTATTCTTTCTGTGTTGTCCAGGCTGGTCTCAGACTTGTGAAATTGATGCTCTCCAGTAGGTATGTGCCACCATGCCTGGCTGTAGTTATAGTTAGGATAAGAGCATGGTGGATTTGGTATGCAATATTCTTAGTCCAATAATTGTTGCTATTATAGGAAAATGCACAAAGACTGAAGGACAGACCATGGGAATAGAAGCGAGATTGGGGTCATTATCTGAAGAACCCATTAGAACATGCCTAGGTCCTCTAAGAGAATAGAGTAGGGGAAAAGCAAGGAAGGAATCAGGTCACTTTAATACCTTCATTTCAGACTTGGAAACATTTTCAGACTATGAGAGAATAAATTTTGTGTATGGTACCAAGTTTGTATGAGAGCCATTGGTTCATGCTGATCATCCTAGCTATTCAGGAGTCTGAGATCTGAGGATCTGGGTTCAAAGCCAGCCCAGATAGACAAATCTATGAGGCTTTTATCTCCAATTAACCACTAAAAAGCTGGAAGTGGAACTTTGGCTGAAGTGGTAGAATGCTATCGTTGAGCAAAAAAGTCAAGCAAAAACACAAGGCCCTGAGTTCAATCTCTAGTATTGGCATGGGTGCACACACAAATACACACGCATGCACGTGCATACGCGCACACACACACACACACACACACACACACACACATTACCAGCTTTATAGGTAATTTGTTAAGCATCCCTAAAAATCTGATGCAAAATACACCCTTTCATTAATGCATTTAATAAGTGAAGCATCTACTTCATGTAACTGACCTTCTGAAGGTCAGACAGCTAAATGGAACTAGAATTTAAACCCAGATTTCCTTTACTATTTTTGCACTGCACCACTACCTACACTACCTCTATTATGTTTTTATTACCTGGTGATGCAGGGTGACCTAACCTCTATATATGGAACTGGAGACAGCCCAGCATCACCTGTAGGCAAACTGTCGCTCCAAATATATACACCATCAGGCTTAAAGCAGTCTTCCCCGGGTAGCTATTTGGTTATAAAACCACTGTTTGCAATCTTGTCAAAACATAATATAAGAAAACAAACATATAAGCTATAAGAGTAGCAATAGAAATCTAACAGACTTATGAGTTTGTTTATAATAATCTATGACAACATCCATACTCATTACCTCTATCCTCCTCATTACAACGTACTGTTTACTCAGCTTCTTTTATAGCCTGATTTAATGGTTCCTGGGACCCATAATTCTGTAGAGCTATATTTCTGATCTTGTCTCCATATCAAAAATAAATAAGATTTTATTGTAGGTTATGTAACTCTAGTAAGGTTCTATCATAACAACATTTTCAGAAGAAAAACTATAAATTTCATGGTAGACTGTGTGCTATGTGACTGAGCTTTTGGATGTTTGACACAGAATCACTTGGTTGATGGAAAAAACAACCAAGATATCTGGGAAATGGTGGTTAATGTGGCAGCTATGTGTCTCCTGTGCACTGTACATACATTATGTTGTTTAACCTTCATAATGACTCTCAATTACAGACCTGAACATGGAAGACCAGAGGACAAATAACTTGAAAACAGATACACAGGTTAGAAATATCAAAGCTCATATTTCTCTATGCCAGTCCTCTGTTCTGCTATCCTGTGAAGATGGTTGTCAATGTCATGAAGGTGAGATGGAAAGGATTTTAATCCATGAGTTTGAAAAAGACATTCCATTGTTTACATCCTTCATCTGCCACCCCTGCATCTGAAGTAAAGATAGTTGAAGCCCCTCTATGAGCAATCCTTTGCGCTAACAAGAGCTACAGTTATTGAAGTCGAGCTAATGGATTGAGAAAGCTTACTTTGGTTGGGGATATCCAGAAAAATACCTGTCTACTCTTTTTAGAATCTGAGTTTTAATTGCACAAAACAGGATTCAGCAGGTATTCATGGGTAGGTGGCTAAAGGGAGTGGCAGTGGCTCAGAGATAAATGTCAACTATAAATGTCAAGGGTAAACGTAAGAAATCTATGGCTTATTTACTTAGTTTGACCACATTTGGTACCACTTTTGTTTCTCTCTTAAGCTCTCGTTCATAAACTTCATCATGGAGTTTTGGAGAATTGTGAGCCGGCAGAGGGAGCCATGTAGTCACAAGCCGCTTACTCTCTTTAAAATGATGTCATGAGGACTGAATGCAAAGCCTTTCTGTTATTACTGCCAATGAAGAAAACACCCATCAACCCTCTTGCCTATGGAGTGTTTATGTAAGGGATCAAAACACTCCTGGGGGGAGATCCATTGGCCAATTACCAAGGGCAGAACAGAACATTATTTATCCAGCACATGCTGGACTGGCTCCATGGGATCTGTCCTAGTCTATTGAAGAATTAAACGATTATGTGAAAAAAATATTTATCTCAGAGATCAGAGGGATTAAAATGCCTGTCTGGAAAATAGGATGCTGATATAAATGCAAAGAATTCTTTGGTTTGGCCTTATAAGTAAAATATGGGACTTGTAGCAATTCAACAATTAATCTTAGTAAGATGAAAGTAAGCTTTGAGACTTACAATGAGGTCTGTGATATTTACTTTTGGAATATTTTTTCATAGTTAATTTCAATTTGTTGATATGTTAATTAAAACTGATTCACACTAAATTTAAAACTATCCTCTTGTTTTTCTTTTGATTATGCTTGAACTCTCAGTATTTCTAAATTAAAAAAATCATTTAAATGCATGGCACTTCTTGCTATAAAAATACAAATAACCTAATATAGCAATGATTAAGTGATCTAACACTTAAAAGATTTTGCTGCATTTGGGAGTTCTTTGAAGTAATAAGGATTTTAAGTCTCATTTATACAGATGAGAATTTGTGTTGTACTGCTTTTTTACTTTGAAGGTAAATAGAATTTTTTCTTCAGTTTGCATTGTGTCTAGGACACATCTGATAAAAAGGCACATTGCCAATGTCCCTTTGGAAGATTAATTAAATAACAAGCAAATGACACACTGCCCTCAATTTCTAAGAAAGGCCAAAGAAAAAATATTTTTATCATTATTTTCATACTGTTTTGAATGAATAAGATTAGAACAAAAGAGTTTATAGGGGTTCACATTAACAAATAAGCTAAAAAATTGTCAGATGTATTTTCCCCTTATTTCTTCTTGCTAGGATTTGCAATAATTTTACTTAAAGACCAACATCTTTTCCAGAAAATTCTTACATTAAGGAAATTACAGAAAGAAGACATGAAAGGCATGTGTAGAGATAATAGAAAAAAATATTTTGAAAGTATAAGTACTATTCAGGGGAACTGTATCAAAGAGTAGTGACAGGTGAGAAGATTTGGAAGAATTCAGCTAGACCTCATTAAACATTTGGCCTTAGAGTCTGGAAAAGGAGAAGTGTAGGAAACTACAACCCTCATTACTCCTGCCTTCCACCCCTTCCACCCTTGTACCTTCATTATACCTCCAGTAACATCAAAAGAATTGACAGGGATCCATTGCTTGTGATTTTAAGATAAATAAACAAGCAGATGTGGTGGGACGTGCCTATAATTCCAGTACTCAGGATGTTGAGGCAGGAGGATTATTGGTTCAAGACCAGGGTACCTACTGACACTATAAAGATGAAAAAGGGAGAAAGGGAAGGGAAGGAAAAGAAAGGGAAGGGTAGAAGCATGAAGGAGGGCAGGAGACAAAAGAGATGCTCTCTCTTCTTGTCCTATTCGCCTAGAAGTTGAAAATCTTTGATCCATAGAAAACTTTAGAAACATTATAAATTCTCCTTAAAATACAGACTAATTCCTAAAATAGTAGAATAAAATATTTGATGTCAAACATCAATGGAATCAACAGGAAAATCAAATTTAAAACTTAAAGATACTAACAAACATATAGGAAAAATGAAATACATTGAACTACCTTACAAATGCATTGCCATCCAAAACTCTACCATCCAGTAGTAATTTCCAATAAATGAAATATATTTATTCATAGAACTGCTATAAATTGGAGTAAACTTACATCTATTTGTCACCAAATAAGGCAAAAAGAAGAGTCTCTTCAAAATTTGAAACAGGATGCTAAGATTTGAGTCTTTCATAAAAAGAATTTAAAGTAAGGTGAAACATGTCTTTAATGATTCTAGTATAAAAAGTCATTTTTATATCTCTAATTATTCCTTAAGAAGATATTTCCATGGGGTTATCTATAGCAGTGAATAGCTGTCCCTGCAAGTTAGTTCAAGTGTTCACCACTCTAAAAGCAAAACATCTTTCACTATTTCAAGGGGACCCATTTTCAGCTTTATCAACCAGATGGACAACTTTGTAGAGAATGAAAAAAATCCTGAAAGTGTCTGTCTCCCTTTAGATTTCTGAGAAAGAGTTTACAAGGACACTTGCTGTACAGATGCTGAGCAGGTGAAGGATTCACCCCATCTCAAATCTTATACACCTACAACTGAAGGTTCTGAGCCTCAGAACTCCAGATGCTCCAATATTCCTTGCATCTTATACTTCAACTGAGCCCATGGTCTCTGAGAAGATCAAGAGAGAATATCCTTCAAGAAAAGAAAGAATTTGAGGGTGTAACTACTTCTGTTTTCCTGTAATATGGACTCAAGGTAGAATAATAACTTTTCACTGAACCTTGGTATTTTAAATCTTTCCATGGGAAATGGCTTGCCCTTTAAAATACATATTATAAGTCAAGCTTCTCTTTTAGCAATTTTAGGACACTGTTTTGGTCACCTTTGTCCTACCTAATTTCAGAGTGGTGTATACTTTGTAGTGTTTCTGGTTCTCCCCCATTAGATGATAATTCTCACATCTTCTGCCCCTTTTACTTCCCCGTTTCTTTGTCCAGGAGACCCCCATCAACTTCTAAGAATTAAATAACTGGGACTAAATGGAGTGAAGGTTTCAGTTTCTGAAGGAACATGATGACAGCAATTCTATACTCTCCAAGCCCTTAGCAAAATTCTTGTTCTAGCTGAACAGAAATTGAAATTCTCTTAAAGGTATTATGTTGATATAAGCATTTGAGAAACTTGCCCTGAGAAAACCTATTGAAAGTCGATAAAATCATCTTAAGCTTGGTTTTCTAATAGAATGTGATTAACAAAACTTGGCCAAGTATGTGGTGCACAAACTTCCTATTAAAGGAACAAAAGGATAGCTTTAGCATGTTCAGCAAGGATAAAGAAAATCCAAGACGCAGAATGCCACAAATTGGTAATATAAAGAAAATAGAAAATTCAACTGGGCTCCCATCAAAAATTATACCAGAGAAGATACAATCTAGCATACAGATAATAAGCTCAATGCTTATCCTGTTATTTTTATGTTGTATACCTAGTAATTTCCTGAAACTGTAACCTTTGAACACTCCTATTATTTCTGGGTATTCTGCCTCTTAAGGAAAGAATTGAAATTGTAAACCTTCTTCAAAATTTGACCTAGGATATTTCAAACTTGGGAGGTCATTTGTATAAAACAACACACAGCCTAGAACTCAGTTCAAGTTTGATACATATTTGTGTCTTGCTTGACAGCACTGCAGATCCCCTCTGCTGTGCCTTCCTGTTCCTCTCCACAGAAAGAGTGCAGTAAGTTCTGCCCCACATGGCGTGTGACTCATGTTGTCAGGAGAACCTGCTGAGAAAAGAATTCATAAAACTGTTCTTACATTTATCTTTCAGATCAGACTGCTTTGTGAAAGTTCAGACAAAAATATGAGGGAAGATGTTTACACAAGTTTTATAGACTGGTGTAAGTTTGTTCAGAGTGTAATCCTATCCTAAATGTACCCCCACTACAAACCAATTTCTCAGTATAGTGTGACACTTTTTTTTAAACTTGGATTTCATTAATTTATTTGGAAGATCATATGATGAGTATTCCAACTTCTCACAGATCCATAGCTATTATTTAGAAAAATAAAGCTAGATTAGTGCTGGCCATCAACAATCCTTTCATAAATAACAGCACTGGAACCAGTCAGATGGACTGAGACTAACACAATCTAAGGTAGTGTAATGAAAACGTAAATAAATCTTTGAACCTACTTCTTTGCTCCTCCTTCCCACTCCAATGTCTTCAAAGCACGCAGGAGAAAATGTAACACATCAAGTAATCTGAGAAATCATCCCAAAGTATTCTGTTGTCTCAGAATGAAGCTCTCGCCCCTGAGCACTGGACTTCGAAGGCCCTTAGCCTTCATTGAGCATTCTCCCTCCCACAGATTGTCTTTGAAATTCATTGGTGAGAGTTCCTGCACCCTGTCACATTCTGTCCCTACAGTTCTGCCAAATTCCCTGCCTGGAATTCACCCCACAAGTCTCTCTATCAGAATCTTCCTCATTCCTCAACTGACAGATGAAGTTCACATCTCCTGTGAAAAATTCCCTAGCTGTGACCACAAGAACGAAATATTTCCTCCTCTGCCTTCCAATACCTATGCTTCATATCAACCTCAGGAACTGATAATTCATCTTTCCACACCATCCTTCCCCATCTGACGACTCCACTTTTCTTATAGACAGAGATGATACTTAGTTCAATCTGAGCTACAAGAACCTAGTACCTAATCTAGAAGATAGTAGACATTTTACAAATATTTGTAAAATGACCAAGCAAATCAATCAAGTATTCACCAGAAATTCATGGGTTTCTTTTTCAATGCAGCTAAAATTAACCTAAGTTGTAGTTATCTTTAATTCAGAAAGATTTCTCATGCACTGATTCAGCATTTATTAAAAACCTCTTACAATGCAAATGGGGAGAAATAAGAATGCTCAGGACATTGGCCTTGTCCTGTGGGAACTGAAAGGCTAAAGAGAGAAAATTACAGCCATTGCTTAGATCAAATGTATAAAGCATCTGACTATTAAGGGAGACAGCTGAAAGGATTCAGAAAGTAGGGAGGGTCTTATGCATATGGGGTTGCAAAATAAAGAAATGAAGGAAAAAATCATGTATTATTTTCAGTGACCAAAGTGCAGCTCAGCTTTGCTTCAGCCAAGAAGAGAAAGAAAGAAAGAAAGAGTCAGTGCTGGTGGTAGGGGAGAAATTTTCTATTAAGTGATAAGGTCACCAGATCTGTGGATTTAACTGGGGCCAACAGGATAGACAGCAAATGGGAAAGTGAGACCCTGTCATGCTGTCACCAAACACAGCAAGGTGATCAGTCACATTGAATGTACGCACCATTGATACGCGACACTGAAAATGTCCCTCTATCTCTCTGCCTTTTCTTCTCAAACCTCCTAGTCCTGATTAATCATGAGAAAAGCACGAGATAAATCCAAGTATAGTGATATCCTAGAAAATATCTCACCTAATACCTTTTCCAAACTTTCAAGGGCATCAAAACCAAGGAAAGTCAGAAGAATCTACAGCCATACCCAATAGAAGTATAATAGGTAAAGCAAAGCAAATGCAAATAAAATAGGTACAATATAATAAAAAATACAAATACAATGTACGAGTCAAGCGGAAAAGGTCAGATAATGTGATGTCAGGAAAATGAACCCTTAGATATGTATTTTAATGTTTTTTCTTTCATACATGTGTTTCTAACGCATTTATAAGATTATCTCTTTGTTGCTTTGTATGTCCCTCCCCCACAGTATAACCCCTGCTTTCACTATATCTGATGTCA
>NW_012267221.1:30561826-30573927 GCF_000151885.1 Dipodomys ordii | reverse complement strand
GAGGAGGCTGCAATGCTTGGTAAGAAATGTACGCATTATCCTGCCCATGCAATTGTAACCCCTCTGTACAGTATGTTCACAAATAAAATAAAATAAAATTTATTAAAAAAAATACAAATACAAATAAGAACAATAAAATGTGGACTTGAATAACTTAATAACTTATTAGTACTGGCTTATTAATTATAAAAAGTGTGTCATACTATTTAAAGTTATAGACAGTGAGGATTAATGAGTATGGAATAAACGAGAATTCTTGGTGGCATTTTCTCAAGTTTTCTGTGATTCTAAAACTGTTCTAAAATACAAATTTCATTTTTGAAATGTGTAACTCGAACTGGAATGTCTTCTGATTTAAAAGTATTATTATTAAGAGGAAAGCCAGATGTAAAGCAGGGCTTGTCACAAATGCACAAAGTTTCCCAAATGTAGTGGAAGGTAATACTGATATACTCCTGTAGGTGCAACCTATTCAGGCTTTGCTTAGCAGCAAGGTCTTTGTGACACTGTCAAATAAGAGTATCAGTCACTGCCCCAAACCACCTTTGTCCCTCTCAGGCTCTACTGTGCCTCCTCTTTCTCCCGTTCTCCCGCCCTTCTCCCCCTCCCCCCCTCTCCCTCCCCTCCCCCCCGCCCTGCAGTGAGTCAGGCTCTTCTGCAGTTACAGAACAGACATGTGGATGAATTTTTGTGTGTTTTGCAAGTGTTCCAAACAAATCGAATCAACACCGAGCCTCATGAGACAGGTCACCCTATGATGATGTGGAGTGGGAGTAAGCATCTCATGGAAACCACATGGCTCTCTCTTCAAGTGATGACAGAGACAACAATTTCTTTTCTTCTTTGTTTGTTCATTTGGTGCCAGGCTTAGGGCTTGAACTCAGGGACTGATCTTTTTTGCCCAAGGCTAGCACTCTACCACTTGTACCACAAACCCATTTCTGGCTTTTGGTGATTAATTTGAGATAAAAATCTTAAGGACTTGGGCTAGGAAAGTGGCTCAGTGGTAGAGTGCTTGCCTTGCATGCCTGAGGCCCTGGGTTTGATTCCTCAGCACCACATAAGCAAAAAGAAAAAAGCCAGAAGTGGTGCTGTGGCTCAAGTGGTAGAGCGCTAGCCTTGAGGTGAAGAGCTGAGGGACAGCACCCAGGCCCAGAGTTCAGGCCCACAACCTGTGACCTCCCCCCGCCCCCAGAAAAAAAAATCTTAAGGACTTTTTTGTCCAGGCTGACTTCAAACCTATATTCTTAGATCTTAGCCCTATTTGTAGCTAGAATTACAGGTAAAAGTCCCCGCTGCCTGGCAACAATTTCTATAGTTCCCCAGAAGGAATAGGTCTGAGATAATGACCTGCTCTGTCAGCTATATGTGTTCCAATTCCCTTATTTGTTTCCTCTTCTGGAAAGATCTCAAAGTTCGTGTCAGCACCATAAAGATGGATTTGAAGTCACAGAGTCACTTTATCTACTTACTCCTTTTATTTTGGTCACATTGAGGAAATCTTCCACCATGAATGACCTCCTTGACAAGTGTATTGGGATGCGTAGCACAGGCTTGTCATAACACTCGTGCAAGATTTAACTATCTATGTTACAGTGGCATTGGAAATGCTTTGCCAGTTTGAATGCACAGAAGGAATTTAAATGGCATGGCATGAACTATGTAAATATTTCATTGTGAAGTATCTAGTTCACCTTACTCTCCGGATACATACGTGTAAAGATGACTGTTCTTTCCACGATCTGACAGTGGTGTGCCCTTCCGTCTAATAGGCCGAGTCTTCTGCAGGCAGGCACGTTGCTTTCTCATCGTTGTCTCATAGCACTTGGTTGTACCACTCCCCATTTGTGATTTGGGACAGTGGAATGCCAGCACTTACACAGTTGGATGTTACCATTTGCATGTTAGGGAATGGTCTAAAGACATCTTAGATACATACCTAAAATAGATACATTGGAGATACATTCCTAAAATCGAATGCAAAATTCATCTCTTCCCTTGCTTCCAAGATAGGAAACAATTTTGAAACTTCAATATTATTGAATTAAATGCAATATTAATTTAAAAACATGCAGTGAAGATAGAGAAATGGGCAGAGTCATGCTGGAAAATGGTGCTCTGCCTTTCAAATGTTTAAGTGACATCACATGAACCTGATAAAAAATGGTTGGATCCAGATTTCAATTGTGAAGTTTCATTCATCTCAATATCAAAGCAAGCTGCTTTCCTGTCACTCTATCAATGTTGATCTTAGAGCTAAAGACATCCTAGTAGCTTCCAAGATGACAGCATTGTTAGCCAGTTCTCTAACCTGACTGTACCCTTCACAGTCAAGGAGATGGGAAAGGGGATAATCTTAACACTCAGCAGAAGAAATTAGAGAGGAGTAGCGGAAGTGGATAGAAATAGATGCATAGTCATTTTTCTTGAAGAAAGAAGCACAATTTGTGTATATTTTTAGAATGTTCCTTGCTATCTAGAAATCTGTTAAGTGTTTCTTGAGTTGGATAAATAAGGCACACCCTTACACGGAAAGCAAATTGAGTTAGCCAAACAAAAGAAACCAAGGTTTAGAAAAGCAAATGTGACAGAGACCTAGAAGACCCACAGGGAAGGATAAAAGTGCTTTAAAAAGACCACAATGTGGGGGAGAATGCTCCATGAGAAGCCCGAATATTGCCTTTTCTCCCCGGGTCTCCGCTTTCCACTCTACAAGGACAGCATGGTTACTGATTTCTTGTCAAGACTTTCTGAGTCATAATTATAAGTGATTTGAAATTTGGAAGATATTTGATCACCATTGGACATAGTCTTTGCTAATTTATCTGTGTTGCCTTATTATAGTTGTACTTATAGATCATGGTTTCCTGCTCTGACAGGCAGTATTCCTCCTATAACAAGTTTTAACATCCTTAATATACCAATAACCATTCTATTTTTCTTGGGATTTTTTTGGGAGATATAAACATTACTAATTTAAATATCAACATCCCTGAAAGAAATATTAGTTGCTGGGAACTAAGGGATATGTGGTGTGAGGAGTAATAGGTCTTTAGGTGACAAGAAAGGGAAGTTGGTTTTTATTTATAAGGAAACACAAGGTCAAAGTTCAGCTTCACAAATCTGCCTGAAGCTGAATTAAATGAAAGTGGAGGGAAGGTGACAAGGACAGGTCATCTACATGTTTCTTGGGCCCAGGCACCTGTAAGCCTGACTTTTCAAATCCCATGGGGGAGGAGACCAAACTTGAAGTAGTTTTATCTTCAATGCCTCCCACCCCTACCCCAGGTCTCCTCAAATCCTCCTTACCCCACTCTGCAGACCTGGGTGTAAATGGGGGAGGGATGGGCTTCATACTCCACCCAGGCCTATTTAAAACAGGTCCACATAGGATGTGCTTGTTCTAAGCATTTTCTTTAAGTGTGCAGCTTCGATTTGCCCCTTTAGCACCCCTGCCTGGTATCATGTCCACATTACAAATAAGTGATGAGACAGAGTCAGCTATTGGTTTTTTGAAGATGGCACAGCTTGTTAGGGCTGGGACTGAGGTTTGAACTCGGGTTGCTTGTTCCTCAAAGTGGTTTCAAATTGGGTTCCATGAATTGCCACGGTCAGCAGCTTACATGACTGCAAGTCATTTTACAGGTCCTATTCTTGCTAGTTCCAATAACTATGCCCCACCACCCCCTCAATAACAAACAAAGCAATTTAGCATTCTTTTAGGGCCAATTTGATTTCTTCTTTGGATTATTGCTTCTTTGTACTAATTGCTTAAGTCTGAGAAGAGATACAGTATTATGGTCACATCTATCACCGGGGAAAAAAGAACAAAACTCAGAGGATAAAATGCCTCAAGCACTTAAAGATTCATCTGACCTATCAATTTCTGGGTACTGAAGTAGCAAAAAATCTTTTTTTATAAGAAATCACAGTGAATGATAAGAAAATGATATTTTTGAGAAGTAAAATATCTGGCTTGCTCTGCATTAATGATAGTAATATAAAACTAATAGGATCTGCTACCCAACATTCATTTTCAGTAAGCAGCTTTGTTTAATGCTCACAATTCCACTGAAATCAATAGCACTTGCTTTTCTCTCATCAGTGGAAGGCATTTGAATTCTGGTAACACACACACACACACACACACACACACACACAATGGGGGTGGAAGTGAGTCAGCCATTTCCTGCCCCAAAGTTCAAATTCACTTTGCTTTTCTGAAAACATGATTCAAGCAATCCAACAATAATTTAATTGGCTGTTCTGTAAATTACAGGCTGACCATCATATAAACAAACACTAGAGGAGTACATGGAGACATTCAGTCATCAACTATCATTTTGTTGATAATCTGCAGAACTTTTTCCTCATATAATCATAAAACATTGTGTTACACTGGATAATGGAAAATGAAGTCTTTTTCTACACAAACTTTAACTTGTGTCATTTTTATCTGTAACATATATCTTAAGTTTATGACTCATCTGTACAGTTGAACAAATGGAATCAGCACAAAGTGTCTAAAATTCAATAACCTGTCTAACATCAGTGTTTATGAGAAACTCTGGTTTGAAGTGATGGGAGTCTGGCACAGTAAGGTGACATGGTAACTGATAAATAGTGGTATTCAAGGGAACCAGTGTGACCACAGGGAGGTACATGAGCTGCAGGGCTGTCTCTTAGTTCTGCTGCTTGATACATCTATAACAGGCTTGAGAAAAAATAGAAAAGATAGTTTATCTTATCTAAACATAGCACAATATTTTGGTAACTGGAATTAAAATGGATGATAGAATCAGGATACAAAATATGGCATGATGGCGTGTTGATATAACAGCAACAAGATTACATCCATCTGTGGAGGCAGCAACAAGATTACATCCATCCTTGGAGGATGGATGTTCTATTGTAACAGAAAATTCTGTTGAGATGGCAATAGAGTTATAGCATCCTATCAGAGTGGCCACACTGATTCAAAAGGCTTACTATTTCAAAGAGAATTTTAAAGAGCAGTATCTGAAAAGAAATAGATGAATAAGCCTTACAAATTTTAGATTTTATAATCAGATCACTATTTGTCAACAACCCGCATGGTAGCTAAGACAATTTTGGGTTGCATTAATAATACTAAGCTTTCCAGGATGAAGGAAAGTTCAGGCGTAATTAGAGTTTCCATCCCCTTTTGATCAAGTTGCACTTTAATGATTAGGTTGACTTGGAGTGGTGCATTTCTAAAATGATTAGGCAAAATGGAGTTTGTTAGGAGATCAAGAATGAATGAGAAAGTACTAAATGCAAGCCTAATTACACCAAGGAAAGACCAAGTTCTAATAGAAGTCTGGAAACATTTAGATATCTGTCACTTAAAGAAATTTCCTGTTGCTTTGTATGTCGCTCCTCCACGGTATAACCCCTGCTTTCACGGTATTTGATGTTGGTATAATTTGTGGAGGAGAAGGGAAAAAACAAATCATTTAAGTAGGGATACAGGTGACCCATTGCAACAATGAGATGTACAAGTCGTTATGTCGAAAAACGAACTTTACAACTTTGGCTGGGGGGGGAGGGTAAGGTAGAGGGGGGGAAATGGGAAGAGATGGGAAGGGGAAACAAAGGAAGAGGCAACAATGCTTGATAAGAAATGTACTCATTATCTTGCCCATGTAATTGTAACCCCTCTGTACGGTATTTTCACAATAAAAAAAGAAATTTCCAAAAATAGCAACAAATAGAACAAAAATTTGTAAATACATATCTCAATGGAACTCAGTAAAGAAAAATCTTACTAGTAGGCTTCCAAGAAATAAAGTAGAGATCTTCAGGAAATTATTCTTTTGCCAGCAGTAGAGTGCTGGTTTATTTTTCCCCATTATTTAAAACTACATTTGTGCTGGACACTGGTGACTCATGCCTATAATTCTAGCTACTCAGGAGACTGAAATCTGAGGATCATGACTAAAAGCCAGCCTGGACAGAAAAGTCCATGAGACTCTTACCTCCAATAAACTACTCAGAAAAAGCCAGAAGTGGTACTGTGGCTCAAGTGGATGAGATAGAATCTAAGAGGCTGTGACCCACAAGACCTGGTGCTCAACTGTGACATAAAGTGAGACATAGGGCGGAATAATTGGGGGACCAGAACTCAAGCAGATGACAGTTCCATTTCCTGTGAAAAGAACAGTAGAAGTGAAATTGATTTGATGTGGAAAATGTAAAAATTTGAATACAATTATGTTCTCCATGAGAGAGATCTATGACACAAGAGATAGGCATGTTATAGAGATGATTGGATATCTCATTCTGGCCAATAGTTAGACTTGGAAAAGTAGAGTAAACTGCAACTTTTGATTATCTGTATCAGCTTCAAGTCTAGTAAATTAAAATCCAAGAGAACATGGCCAAACTTCAGTCATCACTTGGTAATTACCTTAGTTAAATTTCCTTTACTACTCTGAGTACTTATATTGCTATGAATAGAAACATGGCCAGATGAAGTAGACCTATTCTGACTTTTAGAGGTAAGTGTACTGGATAATCCAGAAGAGTACTCTGTGCTAAGAAACCCATTCCTAAGTTCTTATACTTATATATTATATTTGCAGCATACAATATTGTCAAGTGAGCCATAAATCAACTGACTAACAGACCACACCCTACCCCACACCAGCAATCCAATGGGTCCATTGGTCCACAAGGGTGACATTTCTTTAGAATTCAGCTCAACTGGTGCACAATTCTGGAGGGAAATTATGTTTGTAGTTTTCCATATAATAAGGTTCCTCAGAGAATTAATTTACCAAGAGAAAACATTTATTTTGGCACACAATTTTGGAGGTGATAATCCATGATTAGTTGGCTTATTTGCTTTCGGTTTTGACATCAGGTAATATATAGTGAGAGAAAACCACTCACCTATGGTCAAGAACAAAAAGAAGGAGAAGGGACCAGAACCACACATCCCCCTTCATGTGCATGCCCACAGTGACCTAAAGACCTCCTATAAAGTTTTGTTTCTCAAGGGTTTCACCATCTCACAATATAGAGGTCTTTAGTACAAAGATCTTTGGGTGATAGTTACCCAAACCATAGCAGTAACAAATGTAACATCTCAATAGCATTTCCTTTGTCTAATCATCTTTCTTACGATTGAACCTTTCTAGTATGCTCACCAAACACCATATGTTATTTTTTGCTGAATTTATCTTAAATTTTCATTTTTAGACCTACAGGACAGATAGACTGAACAAAACATGCAGATTTGGCTTTCTTTTTCTTCCCTCAGAAACTGATGCCTCACAATAAACTTCCTGGATATAAATGAGTGACTGGTATGAACACCCTGATATTTTCTTGAGAGAAAATTTCCTTAACTTGTGACCACAAATGCTTGCCAGAGGATGACAGTCTGGTGAGGAAGAGGTTGAAAGGTGAGGTCATTTGAAAAATGTGTAATCAAACTAACTTCCGGAAATGCTAGGATCCCACATTCTTAGCCTATCTGAAAGCTAAATATACGGAGCAGCAGCGTCCCTGTGGGGCTCTGAGCTTAAGATTTTCTGTTATAAATAATACTGTTTTTTACTCTCTGAGGACATGAGAACTGTAATACTTTATTTGGCATAAGCCAACCCAAAAATAGAACAGAGGAAATAATTAAATGAGTGAACATAGAGGCTTCACTGTTGCATTCATGACAAAACTGATGTGTCTTGAAAATACAAAAGAAAAAATTCATCGGGAAAAATGGCCATACTTATCTTCAGACAGAGATGGATGCTTTGTAGTTTCAATAATTACCTTGGAATAAACTACAGTGTTGAGGGCTACATTATTTACTACAGTCTTACACACAAGCAAATGTGGT
Organism: Dipodomys ordii; assembly: GCF_000151885.1. Classification (NCBI taxonomy): domain Eukaryota; kingdom Metazoa; phylum Chordata; class Mammalia; order Rodentia; family Heteromyidae; genus Dipodomys; species Dipodomys ordii. The sequence continues at coordinate 30,566,060 of NW_012267221.1, read as the reverse complement.
ATTTTATAACTTCCTAGGAAGGAAGTTGACTGAGAGCAGCCATTTCAATGGAGCGATTTCTATCCCACCTCCCTGAAAAGCCTCCAACTCTATAGAGAATACAGAGTGGAAAATTTCACTCCTAATTTAGACATCCTTCCAAACTCCAGACGAAGCTGCTCATCTGGCTTCTCTGCAGCTGAAACGGAGCTGGAGAGTGCAGAGATGCAGCCCGAAGCCAGCAATCCAAGCGCCAGCATGGAACCTGAGCACTGGACCAAACAGACTGCCTCCTGTCAGGAATATTTTTGTGTGAGAAATAAAAGAAGCTTTCCTTGGAACAAACGTTGGTCAAAATACTGATCCACTTAGATGTTATTTTAGCAGTTCCAGTTTTGAGGAAAAATTTCTGGAAAAAATGCCTGAATCTGAACTGAGATCCTTAGTTTCTTCTAACAGCTGCTACAAGTTCAGAAAATAATAGTCTGATTAGGTTTCTTAGAGCTATTACTGACATAAAGCAATAAGGTGACATTTTACACAAAACCACCCCCCAAATTCAAGTTATTCTTCTTTGCATGAGTCAAGAAAAAAAATGACAACATCTGCCAACACTGCCAAGAGTAATTAAAGATTATGGAAAAATCTCCGCAAAGCTAATATGTGATGAAAGGTAAAAGAGAAATCTTTTGTCATTACTTTGAAAACTGACTTCCCAGATTCTTAGACCCTTAGGTATTGCTTCTCCAGGCATCTACTTCACTCTTGAATAAAGTATGCTTTAAACAGATTAAGTGTCTTACTGTACATCACACGACTGAGTAGTAGAACTGAGAACTGATCTAACATATGATCAGCTGGATGGTCTGTGAGCACAGATAGGCTCTCAGCTGTTACTCATCACTCAGGACACCAAAAACAGTACCTGAACAGTACCTTTCATGGTGGGCGGTGTGTACACACTCTGCTTCCTTTGCTTGGGGGATGCATTCTGTGACTGTGGGCAGAAAAAAAAAGAGCAAAAGTGTCAGATGTACAAATAGGACAGTACCTACAGCTCCGCCAAGGTAAAACACAGCACCACATGCCACAGACATTTCTACTGTCCCTTTGAAGAACCATAACTCTAATCAAGGAGAGATTATATAAATATGAAATAAGGTTTAAGAGATATATGACCCCAGACAATCTATTTTATACTTTTTAAATCAATTGTTGTCTTGAAATTACTCCTTTTACTTTCTTATCTAGTTAAACTAGTTTGAACAAAAGAGGAAAAAAGATATTAATATTTTCCCTTCAATTTTAAAATGATAAAAATGGGAACATATACCAGAGTAAAAATTTACACTCTATTCCAAAATGACATGAAACTATACAAATAGTCATGTTATTATATGTATATTTTTTTGGAGACTCCAATCAGATTAGGTCACAAAGACTCCTTACTAGCATGTTGATTTATATTTTAATGAGGCAGTGTGAGGGTCATAATGAGATTTAGATTGTGGAGCAATTAATTTTGCTTTGAAAAGTGGAGTGTAAATAGTTACAAGACATACTGTTGGGGGCAAGATTGTTCTAGGCTTTCCTTGTGCCTTGGACAAGACATAATGATCAAAGTTTGAAAGAAATGAGAAACTGTTTCATAAAGTTATAAATTGAACCCAGACATCTTTCTTTTCACAAACTAAAACTCATTTGCTGCCAAAGTCACTGCTAAGGCTTTGGTATTTACCAGGTATGGTTTGAATATAAAGTGGTCCACACAGACTTGTGGGTTGGGAACTAGGTCCCCAGATGTTGACACAATTTCAAGGAGTGATGACAACTTTAAGAAGTAGGAGCTAGCTACAGAAAGTAGGTCAATGTGGGCAGGTCCTTGGGAATACCTAGCATCCTCCCTTCCTGTCAGTCATAAGATGAAGAAGCTCCACCACATTCTCCCACACCCATTTTGTTTTGCCCAAGAACCCATATGCCATGTGCAACCATGGAATGAACCTAGGCACTAAAGTAAATATTTTCCCTATTAAGTTGTTTATATTAGGTATATTGTTACATCAATGAGGAAGACAATCAACACATTGCCTCATTCCCATTGAAACAATGATATCCACAAGACAGTATATTGGAAATGAACTTTACAACCTTGGGAAGGTGGGGGAAGAGAGAAGGATGTAGGGGAGGGAAGAGATAGTAGGAGAACAACAAGGGAAGGGGTAACTAGGCTCAACAAGAAAGGTACTCATTGTCTTACTCATGTAACTGTGACCCCTCTGTACAGCATCTTTACAATAAAATAAAATTTTAAAAAGGAACCTTAAATAATAGAAGTTAAAAATCTTAAAAATTAAAAGTTTTTTAAAAAAAATCTAGCAAACAGTTGTTGAACACATATCACCTGAGCAGAGTATAAACTACATTCTTCTTAAAATTATTTTTGTAGTGCTGGGAATCAAAGTCAAGACCTCAGGCATACTAGGTGAGTACTGTGCAATTGCACTGTACCCCTAGAGCAGTGTAAACAAATTTCTTCAGAGTAGAATGCTTTGACATAAGTCTATTACACAGTGAAGGCAGGTGACTCTACATCTATGGTAAATGTTTGAGCACTTGACATTTGAAGGGGATTTCTATTGCTTCAGTAATGTCAGGTTGGTTTTGAGATTTTTTTTAAAAGTCTTACAAGATGTTAGTTGGTATTTTATATATTTTATTTGGTATTTTGTTAAAAATATGCTTGCTCTTGTGTAGGAAATGATTAAGCATACAGAGCATCCAATTTAATAATTATTACATTTCTAAGTATAAGTTTGCTCCTTTCATATTTTCTATATTCTATTTCATCAGTTCACCTTGGAAACCTAGGTTGCTATTTTCTATCTGAACTTCTTGGATAGGTGTGAAGGAGGTACAAATGACAATGTTTGGACTACTGCAGACTTTGTATGTGAATGAACTCCTTAGTTCTGGATACCCAAGCTTTAGAGACTTTATCCTCCTACACTCCAGTTTCTTCACTCACCCCAGATGTTTTAAAGGGAATCTTATAAGTTTTTAAGAGCTTTCTTTGCATCAGATAATCGAGGTAACAATCAAACATAGCTATTAATGACACCATTTTTCAGTTTAGTTAAAAATACCTAATTTTTATATAACAGTTACATATTACATTTTTATCACATTAAATCAAGAGAATTGTATTCTTGAATCAAATACAATTATATAAAGGGGACTTACTTCTCCTTGTATGTTGTTCACCCTCTTGTCATCTATTTCTGAAAGAGAAATAGGTATAATTTATTAGAAATCTAATATTCTTCCTAGTAACATTTGAATAAGACATCAGATAATGCAGATAATGTAATAACTGCCTTATGCTTCTGTAACAACTATGGCTTACAGTTGAGAAGAGGAGACAGAAGCAGCCTTCTCTCAGAGGGGTAAGGCATGTAAAGGCTTTCCTCTTGATATCTCCAAATGCCTGTCATTCATTCAAATGCAGACCAGGGAAATAACCGGGAACACCCATTCATGTTATGAACTTCATTGTGTCAAGGCAAAAGCAATTTCTTCTTCCCTGTGATTTTCCCACTGTTTATTGGATAGAGTATCTGCCAACTTTCTTCAACTTTGTCACTATCCAGGACAAACCTCCTTTACTTTCCAGAAGAATCATCATCACTACAAAGAAGGTAACAATCTCTATCAAATGATCCCTAGAAAAATCCCCATCATTCATTCAGACCTATCCTATAATAGTCAGTATAAAGGGTTTTGAGAAAAGAGTCTGGAAACAGTGTTAACATAGGACTCTTCCACAAAGGACAGTGTTCTGGGCTGGGCTTCTTTCTTTCCTTCTTACTTTCCAAGAATTCTACCTCATGGCTTTTTTGATCTGACTATGTTATCCTGACTCTTTATGTCATTTCTCATAACTAAAAGATTGAGTTTGTGGTCTAAAGATAATGAGAAATTCATTAATGAGCATCTTCTTAAAGATAAACTGTATACATGTGTAGTAATTAATATGAAAATATATACTATATAGGTGAAAAATATTTTAAAACTATGTACACAATATTTTTATTTTATAAAAGACAGATAAGTATACTTGGGAAATATATGTGAATGCATATAAAGATTTATGCTACCTGTATTTTTCTCTAGATTATTAGATGACACTCTGCTTTATCTTCATCTGTTTTTTTTAATTTTATTTTATTTTATTTGTGAACATACTGTACAGAGG
>NW_012267221.1:30552027-30558983 GCF_000151885.1 Dipodomys ordii | reverse complement strand
GTTTAACTCATCTTGGTTTAGTTTTGGCATGTCAATATTTGCTAGGAAAAGGTCCATTTCAGTCAAGTTCTCAAACTTATTAGCATAAAGTTTTGAGAAATATTCCCTTATAATGTTCTGAATCTTGGTTGTTTCCGTGGTGAAGTTTCCATTCTCATCTCTGAGTTTATTAATTTGGGTGTGTTCTCTTCTTCATCTGGTTTTATTTTCTTTTTATATAACAATTTTTGTTTTCTTTTCATATAACTATTATTTTATATATCTATTTTGGTTGTGTGTGTGTGTGTATGTGTGTGTGTGTGTGTGTTTGTGCTGGTCCTGGGGATTTGAACTCAAGTATTGTTCCTAAGCTATGTGGCTCAAGTCTTATGGACTTTCTTCTCTTGGCTGGCTTTGAATGCAATCATCAGATCTTAGGCCTCTTGAGTAGCCAAACTAGCAGATGTGAGCTACTGCACTCAGTTGGTTCCTGAATTTTTTTACTTTATAGAAAATCATACCAATTTTATATAGGGAATGCAGAAAGGAACTTATTTAGGATAGTAATCACAATTGTCTAATGGAATCACTGCAGGTGATCAGGCAGCTCAGCATCAGGCAGCAATGAACATATTAAGTTACACCAACTTGTGCAATTCTGTTTATCAATGTGAAAACTTTTACTATCACAGTGTAATTAAATATGAAATATTATCCTGTGTTGTGATCAATTACAATGCTAATGGCAATGGGGTTTCTTAATACTTGTTTAATGCTTTAGGAATTTTCAAAATTATACCCAGGACACATAACCTAATATTTTAGGACCAAAATTAGGTCTAGTCATTCAGCTTTGCATTTTACTTTTTATTATCTTACTACAAAATACACAAAAAGTGTACTTCTGAGGTAATGATGAAAACTATATCTATTAAAAATGGCTGTATGAAAATGTTTTTGTTGAATTATTCTAATAAAAATCAACCATGTCATGAAAGCAAAAGTGGGGAAATTCAGTCTGTAGTCCTATTTTGAAACCAAAGAGTGAAAACTGAATGACTTTCAAGTCAGTATGATTCGGACTAAAGAATGAGCAAAGATGAAAATAAAATGTTTGAGAGACACTATTATTTCTTTTTTTCTTTAATAGATTGTGATTAAATTGGGGAAACTAATCATTTCTATCTACCAAATACCTCATATAAACATACGCAACACTACGTGTTCATAGGGTACAAGAGACAATAAACAGACGCAAACACAAGGTTCTTCGTCATTTGTACCACTAACCTTGGAACCAAAAAAGGAAACCTCTAAAAGCACACACAGGTCTCTCAAGCTCTTTGTACTCAAGCATCATGATGATGTTTATAGTGACTTTGCTCTTTTTAAAGCTTCAAATTATGACCTAGTAGCTAAATTTGGAAGTGTTCAGAAATGCTTGATTCTCCACAAAATATGAGTAAATCTCTGTATTTCTCATGAAACAAGAAAAATAATTCTACTTCAGAGAAAAGTTGAACTAAACCAGTTTATTATCTGGTGGGAGATTTAATTGGCTGATGATTCATCATTTAAATTTACAAATGAGGCTGAGTATGGTAGCCCAGTCTTATAATGCCAGCTACTTTGTAAGCAGCAGTAAGAGGATCCTCATCTAAGGCCAGCTCCAGGCAAAAGAAACTTTATCTTAAAAACAAAACCAAAGCAAAAAGAGGTGGGGGTGTGACTCAAGGGATAGAATATCTGCCTAGTAACCACATGAACCTGAGTTTATACTGTCAGAAAATGATCAATTTTCTGGAAGAGGCTATTGTGACTGCTCCAGCTTTATCCATCTATATAGCCTTTATCTCTCAAGACCCACTCAGTCTGAAAAAAGAAATTCCTGGCTTGGAGAAAATATTGTAAACCAACATCTTATAATCATTATAAGTAGCACATTTGAAGAAATACTTTCACCAAAGATGGAAACAGTGATATACTCTAAAATGTTGTGATTACTGATTAGTTAAAACACTTTTGATATATTTAAGTTCATATACGAAACAGGATAATCCCAGGACACATAAATTGCAAAATCTAGTATCTAATATCCTCAGAAACAGGGATGAGATCTCATCAGACTTTAGAAAACTAGTTGTAATTTTAAAAATCTAAATAAATAAAGTCTAAGAAAAGAAAATAGAGAAGACCAAAAAAAATCTGAAAGTAACAAAATGAATAGACATAAAAATAAGGAAAACGCAAAGAGTACTATCTGCTGATTGTCTGTATTCAAAATCTAGTAGGAGGGACTATCTGTTTGTGGCAGGTGACAATACATTCTTGTTAACAAATAAGTGTTTGATTTGCAAACTCATTAAAGAAAAACCTGAAATTCCTATGTTTAAAGTCATTTTCTAAGTCTCAGGCAATGCAGCAGACACTCACATTCCAGTAAATATTGCCTGAATGTTAAAAATGGAAATCAGAATAAAAACAAGGGCATGTAACTTTGTTCTGTTGTTCCTTAATTTGTAGAGATTAGAAAGATATCAGGGAATATATATGCTACATATTCTGTATATATATATATATATATATAACTAATATATTTCATTTATGTATATATGTGTGCACATATGCATACATATGAAGAAGCAAAAATAAGTGATAAAGACAATATTAATACATTCTTTTATAGAAAACTCAGAAAATAAAACCATAACCACAAATGATTTCCTCAGGTTATTGGCTGTAATACCCTATTTATGGACATGTAAATAGAACAGTTAGGTCAGGAAAGATTCAATTTCTTAGAACAAACTGAAAAGTGGCTGAGTTGTGGTGGTTTTCAATAATAGAGGATCATTTGAGCCTTTATTTTAAGCAGTTATTTTGGAAATGTGAAAAGTCAGTTGAGAGGAACTTGGAGAACTTTGTGATCAAAGTAGATCAAAGTAAAATAATGCTTCAAAGATTTCTGTTCAAAAGCAAGGGCAATAACAGGTTAAATATAAAAAGAAATAACTGAAAAAATAAAGCCATAGACAAAAAGCAGTCAGTTATGTCTATGGAGAGTAAAAAGATTTGTTTAGAATCAGACATACAGATTTTCTTTTCCAGTTTACTCATTTAAAGGGCTATTCTAATAAGCTGAGAAGAATTTTATTTTAGTCAGTTATCAACAATTAAAATTTTATTTTACATAACATGTTAGGATAAAGTTTAGTATTTTAGTTAATATATTTGCTACTTTAGAAACAAATGTTTAGATGTCATGTCTTAACCACAACTTTTACATTGTAGCTTCAAGGAATAAATGTGATAATGAAATAATAACCTCCCCAAATGTATTACTTCTGTGAGAATACATGTAAACCATTTGTTTCTTGGTTCACCCAGCATCTGATATTTGGTATTTCAGTCAATTTCATACCTAAGGATCAAAACAAATACCAATGCTAGAATGAAGGGGATAATTTCCTTTAAATGGCAGATTGAAGCAGTGAAAGAAGTAACATCCAGTTGGTTTGGCACAAAGGTCCCACATCTGACATACTGATTTGAAATATACAATCAACTGTGAGTAGAAGAAAAGGTAGTAAGGTCAGTCAGATACTACCAGGCATGTAGAACTCACTAGAACAGGACTGAATTCCACAAAACCACTATCAGTATGTATGATGGCATACAAGATGACAAACAAGAGGCAATGTGATCAGTGAGCAAGGTGTTCTTTTAACAGTGGGTCCCATCTTCTCAAGTAATCCAGAGGAAGAGAACAGATTAATTTTCTACCTTGTCAGCATCATAGAGCTAATTTATTTTTATCAGTATTGTGGATGGATGATGTAAATGTGGTCTGAGTGGATAATATTCTTTTGTTCTTCATGCAATTTTTATTGGAAATATAAAGGTGATGTACAGAGAGTTAACAGTTATATAAGTCAGATAAAAAGCACAGTTCTTTGGACAATATCACCCCTTTCCTTACTCTCCCTAGTTTTTCCCTCTGTGTAGTTCAGTCCCTTTATATAGTTCATTTTCAACAGTTTCCAATGAGTACCTCAACTGTATTTTTTCACCCTTTGTCCCACCATTTGTGTCCCCTTTTAGACAGATAAATGAGTATACAAGAAAAAAAGAAAAGAAAAGAAAAATAGCAACAAAGAAAGGAACTGTTTTTTTTATTATTATTTTTCAGTCATGGGGCTTGAATTCAGGGCCTGGGCACTGTCCTTGAGCATCTTCACTCAAGGCTAGTGCTCTACCACCTTGAGCCACAGTTCTATTTCTAGCTTTTTGGTGGTTAATTGGCAGTAAAAGTCACAGACTTTCCTGCCCCAGCTAGCTTCCAATCATGATCATCAGATGACAGTCTCCTGAGTAGCTAAGATTATAGATATAAGCCATCAGTCACCCAGCTTAGAAATAAGTTATCATTTCCATTTCCTGGAGTTCATTTCGATAAATATTATTTTATATGATCAGATGCACATAGCTATTGGGTTCCTTTCCTAAGAATATCCTCCTTTGGTCTCACTCTGTGAAGACTTAAAGACTTGTATAATTTATTGTGTCCCAGTGTATTTTTTTTTTTACCATCTAGTGTGTTTACTTGCAGATCTTTAAGCACATTCTAGTTATCACAATTGAGGGAAACCAATGCAGTATGGAGGCACCTAAAAAGACTAAACAAACAGGGCTTTCCTGCCACCCAGCAACTCTACTCCAATAGAACACAAACAGGACTTTACTAAAGCTACTAGCACAACTATATTCATTGCAGCATGAGTTACCATAGTCAAGATAAGGATTCAGTCCAAATGCCTCTCAGTGAACTAATGGATCAAGAAAATGTGGTATACATATCTAATGGAATTCAACTCATCCATCAAAATAAAACTTTACCACTTGTAAGGCAATGGTAAGAACTGGAAAAAATTATAGTAAGCAAAATAGTATGCTTTAACTTCTACCAAATTTAACCTTTAAAAATAATCTATCGGGCTGGGAAGGTGGCTCAGTGGTAGAGTGCTTGCCTTGCATGCATGAGGCCCTGGGTTCGATTCTTCAGCACCACATAAGCAGAAAAAGGCAGAAGTGGGACTGTGGCTCAAGTGGTTGAGCGCTAGTCGACAGCTGAAGAGCTGAGGGACAGCGCCCAGGCCCAGAGTTCAGGTTTCATGACCAAAAATAAAAAAATTAAAAAAATAAAAATAAAAATAATCTATCAACATGCATTGTATACATAAATTTCTTTGTTAAATGGCAAAAAATTCAATTCATAACCTAAAAATTAAGAAAATGAGGAAAGGTGTCGGCTAGGAAGGTTGGGTGAAAATGTGAAAAGGGGTGACATCCATCTAGGGGTGCTGTATTCATAAAGTACTCTGTTGAATGACAACTTTTTACAACTACCTAAAAGAAAATAAAAATACTAAATTAAAATCATCTATCTACCGCCAATGATCACAATTTTCTCCGGAAGTGTTTGAAAAATATTGAGTATTCATTATCCTAATTTTAAAAATATTTTACAAAATATTAACTACAATCAACAAAATGTAGAACATACCATAATTTTTTATAACATAAAACAAATTGTTTACATGTATTCACACAATGGAATAAACTTGAGAAGGTTACTATTTAGTTATCACAATTCACCCCTCAGAGCTAGTAATGTTTTTGATTAAGACATGACTAAGTATTTCTCTAAAGTAGCAAGATTCATGTAATACAACTGTAAGAATTTCATATGCCTCTATATCAAAGCTTGAATTAATGATAGAAGCCATGTGAGCTTTTCAAAGCATGGGGATAAGCTGGCTTTATAACTCTTTTTTATTTTATTAAATTTTTGTCAGTAGAAATTCTGTAACTGATGTGATAATATTCAGCTATCAAGAAAAGCCAAGCATAAGTCTTAGGGATTTTAATGTACCCCCCTGAGCAGTTCTGTACTGCCAAAGTCCCTCATGAAAGCATAGCATTCCAGCTGTCATACTGCTTTTAAAGGCCAAATCTGTACTCTTCACTCTCCTTAACCTACTGTTAATAATAAGTGACTGAGCATTACATAGTCAGACTTTATCACTAGTTAACACTGAAACTTAAATTTTCTATCAGGAGGCATTATTAATACATTGTGCTCAGAAAATACTAACAAAGTTGCAGACCAAAAGCCTCAATTCCACCATCTCTATTATTTTCCTATTCCCTTGAGCTTGTACTTAAAAAAAGGCTGTATCTTATCCTATCAATTTCCTTGATGAAATTGAAAATACCCAGATGAATGTAGGTAGTTTTTATATCCAGCTTATGTGTTTTACTAGATTCTGAAAGGCTTGGCTGCTGAGGTGTTTATTTGTTTGTTTTTTTCTGCAGAATATATCTCTGCTGTATATCAAGCATTATTGAAACATTCAGTGAGTATGCTTTTGACCTGTTTCTTTTTAATGTTGGTCAAAAAACTTGTTGTGGGCTGGGAAGGTAGCTCAGTGGTAGAATGCTTGCTTTGCATGCATGAGGGCCTGGGTTTGATTCCTCAGCATCACATACACAGAAAAAGCCAGAAGTCGGCAGTGTGGCTCAAGTGGTACAGTGCTCACCTTGAGCTGAAGAGCTCAGGGACAATACCCAGGCCCAGAGTTCAAGCTCCACAACCGACAAAAAAAATTGTAATATAATACAAGACAGAATTTTTTTCTTTTTTCTTTTTGACAAGGCAGTATTACTAAGTTGCATGTGAAGTACAGGGAAACTGATGAATGAAGTAGAAAAAAATAATATTAAAAATGTAGTTTCTTCTCAGTTGTGCAAGTGTCTTACACATCATTTTATTTTATTTATTTTATTTTATTTGTGAAGATACTGTACAGAGGGGTTACAATTACATGGGCAGGATAATGCGCACATTTCTTACCAAGCATTGCAGCCTCCTCCTTTTGTTTACCCTTCACATCCCTTCCCAGCCTCCCCCCTCCCCC
>NW_012267221.1:30482650-30550977 GCF_000151885.1 Dipodomys ordii | reverse complement strand
GCTCTGCAACTTTATGCAATCCCATTTGTCCAACCTTTCTTTGATTTGTTGTGTTTCCGGGTCTCTATTCAAAAAATTTCGACCTGAGCCAAGGAGACCTAGGGTTTCTCCTATTCCATCCTTACATATCATTTTAATGACAAACTATAAGTACCAGTTTATCAGTCACAAGTGAGCAAATCTGATTTAGACAAGACTGCCATTTAATTTACCAATGACTTGGAAGAATCAAATAATTAATCCAGAATGTGTGATAGATAAATGGCTTTTTGCAAGAATGCCATCCTGAGATCTTATGAGCTAGCACAGTACCAGCAGAGGTTTGCCTAGTACAAAGTGAATTAGAGAAGCAGCAGCTTGCTTCCAAAAGACCAAACTGAAACAAGGTCCGTAGCAGAGTAGCTTCTGAGAAGGTAATTCTGTCCTAAAGACCCAATTAGCATTTAAAACCACAGCACGTTAGCAAGGTGTTGTAAATGGATTGTAAAGATCATTTTTCAGGAAACAGAGCATTAAGACACAGCCATGACTGTGATCTTGGACTATAAGAGGACAAAAACTGAGAAGCATCTTCAGAGGAGATTCACAGAGTTAGAAAATTAACTTGCCTTGGTAGCATTTCCATATTCTAATAATGAACAGATTGAGAAAGAAATTCTAAAAATCTACTAACTACTCACAATAGCCTCAAAAATATACAGGAATAAACTCAAAAAAAAAAAAGAGACAAATACCTGTGGAATGAAAGCTATAAAACACAAAGAAACTTCTGGAAGGTAGTAAAAGATGGAAGACCTCCTATGTTTTTGAACTGGCAGAATTAATATAAGAAGCAGAATTATAAGAAGGAGCCTACCAAAGAAAAGCAATCTATAGATCAGTACAATCACCATTAAAATTTCAGTTCACAAAAATAGAAAATTCAATTCTAAAATTCAGCAATGCTAGAGATATCACACTAATAGGCTGCAAATTGTATTTCAGAGCCGATGGTACAAAAAGTGATGCAGACTAATAGAATTCAACATAATTCTATACAGCTACAACCAAGCTGATATTTGACAAAGATACCAAAAACATAAGTTTGAGAAAAGACAGCCCTTAACAAATGGTATTGGGAAAACTGGCTATCCATAATCAGATAGGTGGCTAAAGCTACATTCTCAAGTTTTCACTTTGTATAAAAATTAATTTAAGTAGGACAAAAGATCTTTTTTGGTTTTTGTTTTCCAGTCCTGGAGTTTGAACTCAGGGCCTGGATGCTGTTTTGAGCTCTTTTCTTTCAACACGAGCACTCTATCACTTTAAACCACAGCACCACTTCTGGTTTTCTGGTAGTTAATTGAAGATAAGTCTCACAGACTTTCCTGCACCACTGGCTTTGAACTATGATCCTCAGATCTCAAACTCCTGAATAGCTAGGATTATAGGCCATCTGTGTCTGACAGGATGAAAGGTCTTAATGTAAGAATTAAAACTTTGATACTTTTGTAGGAAAACACTTGAAAAAGATGTAAGCCATCAATCTCTGAATAGGCCTCCACATGCTAAAAACAATTTTTTAAATAAAAGAATTGACAAATAAGATTTTACAAAATTAAAATGCCTCTTTACATCAATGAAAACACGTTTCCAAGTAAATAGAATTTATAGAATAAGAAAAAATACCTTAATAAGCTATTCATGGGACAAAAGATTTATATCCAGAATATATACAGAACACCAAAAATTAAAATGCTGTTGAGTTGAAGGCATAAAACGGCCCTTACATTCTGTTGATAGGACTGTAAACTAGTCCATCAAATATGAAAACCAGTATAGAGATCCTTCAAAATCTAAAACAAAACTACTATGTGATTCTGTAATACCATTTCTTGGCACACATTTTAAGGAAGATAAGCCAGTGCACAACAGAAATACATGCATGCATGTTTTTAGAGCAGTACTACTTATAATAACCAAGCTATGGTGCTAAGCCTAAGAGCTAAGCAACCGATGAACAGATAAAGAAAAAAATAAATACACACACAAAAGTATTGTTCATTCTAAAAATAAAAATATGTCATTTCTAGAAAAATATATAAAACTGCAAATCATCATATAAGAAAGTACACCAGACTTATAAAGGCTAATATAATCTTTTCTCTTATATGCAAGATGTTGACCTATAATGAAAATAACCTGAATCTAAAGGAGACTATTTTCTTAGGGTGGGGTAATGCCAGAAAGAAAGAATGTAAAAGGAGAGGGTAATGTGGCATAGATATTATCAATGTACTTTATATGCCTGTATGAAATAGAATAATGAACCAGGCATGATAGCTCATACCTGTAAACAGGAACCTAGACCTGGAGGATTAGAGCTCAAAGCTAGCCAGGGGAGAAAGATCATAAGACCCCTTTCTCAACCAATAGCTAGGTATAGTTGACATGTACTTGTCATCCCAGCAATGTAGAAGTCTGAAATTAGAAAGAGTCTAGACTCCATCTCAATGGAAGAAACTGATATTTGCTTGTTATCCAGCTGTGGTTGGAACCCTAAAATAGGCCCAATGGTGGATAATCTACCTAGAGAGCATGAGGCCCACAGTTCAAACCCAGTACCTCTAACAACCTAAAGAGAGAAAGAATAAAGAATAATGAAACCCTTTAAAACACATTAAAATGATCTTCAAATGGAGAAAGGGAATAAGAAAGGCAGTAATAGGGAGGGTAAGTTTGGTGAAAGTATATTCTATCCATGTCTGAAAAACGCACAATACAGCTTCTTCATGCAATTAACATATGCTGTGTTACAACTTAGGGCTGGGAAGGTGGCTCAGTGGTAGAGCGCTTGCCTTGCATGCATGACGCCCTGGGTTCGATTCCTCAGCACCACATAAACAGAAAAGGCCAGAAGTGGTGCTGTGGCTCAAGTGGTAGAGTGTTACCTTTGAGCTCAACAACAATGCCCAGACGCTGAATTCAAGCCCCAGGATTGTAAAAAAAGAATGCCCATTATTAAGAAAAACTAACAATAACATGTTGATGGTGATGTGGCCAAAAGAGAATACTACTACACTGAACGTGTTCAGCCACTTTGGAACATATGGAGGTTCCTCAAATGAGTAAATGTAGCACTTCCCTATGACCCAGCAATCCCACTTCTGGGCATCTATCTAATTGACCACAAACCAGGCTACACTAAAGCCACCAGCATGACCATGTTCAGTGTAGCATCGTTTACCATAGCTTAGATATGTAATCAACCTAGATGCTTCTCATTGGACATATGGATCAAGAAAAATTTGGTATACACACACAATGGAATTTTATGCTTCCATCAGAAAGACATTGCCCCATTCATAATGGAATGAAAGATTTGGAAAAATTATTCTAAATGATTTAAGCTAGACCCAAAGAAACATAGACTGCATGGTGTCCCTCATTTGTAATAACTAGAATGTGCCTATAAATCTACAAGTAACGTAATGGATAGTAAAAGACAAATAATTACACCTGTATATGATTAATTAAACAACAATCCAAACATTCATACAGTGAGAACAAAGGAGGATATTCTTAGGAGAGGATTAAAAAGGTTCAAAAGCTATGCGCATAAGATCATATAAAATGGTGCTTATTGAAATGAACTTCAAGAAATTGAAGTAAGAGGATTTTTATTATATTGTTTTTGGTTCTTTTTTTCTTTTCTTTTTTTGATTTATGCCATTTATCCCTGTTTTTTTTATTTCTGTATCCATTGTTTTGTATAAAAATTTACCTGAATTGAGGATAGGAAGGGGAAGCACAGAAATGGTGAGACAAAGGATCAACTAATTCAACACTGAAACCCACTAGACACTATGTTGGAAATGAACTTTGTAGGGGAAGGAAGTCAGGAGGGGAAAATCTGGGAAAGAATGTTCAAAAGGAAATGTATTCATTATCTGACTCATATACCTATAATTCCTCTGTATGTCACCTTTACAATATAATTCTATAAATAAAATAGTCAAAATGCACTAAAAAGAAAAAAAATTGAAATTTTGATTATAGTAGTATGGTCCAGTTTATAGCAAGCTAATAATGTCAGTTTTTAAAGCTGAAAATGCAAATACATTCTCAAAGGTATCTGAATCTAAGCTAAGAAAACTTCAGAAATGAGAAAACTTCCAGAGTGAGAGGCCCACAATTCATTTTTCGCCCTTGGCTGAAGCCACAGAAGAAGAACAAAGACTCTTGAAGATATTTTGACAGTTGTTTGAATTGACAGTAGTAAATTTGAAGTGAGGAGTTTCAAACACAACTTGTCTATACCTAAGACAAATTTGGGAAGTGAATACATACTATAAAAGTCCCTTAAAATCACAACGTAAGTTCCAAAATAGCAAGACCTGCGGAGGGTTTTTTTTTTTTTGCTAGTTTGTTTTTGTCGGTGGTGGGGCTTGAACTCTGGGCCTGGGTGCTGTCCCTCAGCTCTAAAGCTCAAGACTAGCACTCTATCATTTGAGCCACAGAACCACTTTCAGTTTTCTGGTGGTTTATTGAAGAAAAGAGTCTCATGGACTTGCCTGCCTGGGCTGGCTTTAACCTGCGACCCTCAGGTCTCAGCCTCCTGAATAACTAGGATTACAGGATTGAGCCACCGGTGCCTGGCCTGCAGAGCTTTGTTGAAAGATCTAAAGCATAAAACTTAGGTAAAGTGAGTCATATCGAAAGTGAAATTTGATGTTTATTAGCACTGTTTATGATTGATTGATTTTCAACTGTATTTGTCAAATGAAAAGGAAAACCGTTAAACATTTGTTGGAAAGACTTGGAAAAAATTATATTAAGTGAAGTAAGCCAGGCCCAAAGAAACATAGGTCCCATGGTTTTCCTTATTTGCAATAACTGGTATATATCTGAGACAAGCAGAAAAGGTCAGATAAGTTGATGGTAGGCGAAATGAGCCCCAAGATAAGTATTCAAATGTTTTTTCTTTCATGTGATTGTTTCTAACATATTTATAAGATGATTTCTTTGTTGCTTTGTATGTCCCTCCCCCACGGTATAACCCCTGCTTTCACTGTATTTGATGTTGGTATAATTTGTGGAGAGGAAGGGAAAAACAAATCGTTTAAATAGGGATACAGGTGGACCCATTGCAACAATGAGATGTACAAGTCGTTATGTAGAAAAACGAACTTTACAACTTTGGCAGGGGGAGGGAGGGTAGGAGATGGGAAAGGGAAACAAAGGAGGAGGCAACAATGCTTGATAAGAAATGTACTCATTATCTTGCCCATGTAATTGTAACCCCTCTATACTGTATTTTCACAATAAAAATTTGTTATTATTTTTAAAGCTTTACAGCCTCCAAATATTCTTAGGCATAAATATCTAGCATTAAAAAATACCACACAGACTGGGAAGGTGGCTCAGTGATAGAGCACTTGCCTTGCATGCATGAGGGACTGGGTTCGATTCCTCAGCACCACATAAGCAGAAAAAGCCAGAAGTGGCGCTGTGGCTCAAATGATAGAGTGCTAGGTTTGAGCTGAAGATCTGAGGGACAGGGCCCAGGCCCAGAGTTCAGGCCCCACAACCGACAAACAACAACAACAATAACAACAACAAATCCACACAAAAAGACAAAATGCATAAATAAAAGCAAATCTACAGATGATTCAGATATTGATAGTAGCAGCCAAAGTATGAATGGTATGTAACTAAAATAGATGAAAACTAAAGCAAAAATTAAGAAATAAACCAATTTTGTGAACTTCAACAAACAAGATGTGAATTGAAACACCTAACAAGTTATTTTAGAGACACTTTGTATGTAACAGAAAAAATAACTGAGTTATTGAACTAAAGCATCAGTGAATTATTCAAACTTAAGTACATAGAATGGAAAAACAAACAGAGCAGACAATAAGAAACTCTTAAGATGTGTTTAAGATATAAAATAAGGATAAATTAAAGTCTTAAAAGTAGAAGAAGAGAATAGGAGAATATCTGAAAAAGAACTTTACAACTTGGTGAGGGGAGGGAGGATCTGGGGAGGTGGGATGGAAGGGATGGAAGGGGAAAACAAAGGAAGAGGTAACGATGTACTCATTACCTTCTTCATGTAACTGTAACCCCTCTGTACAGTATCTTTACAATAAAAATATATACAAAAAGGTATTTTTTTCATTTTTGTACATTTTTAATTGTAAAAATGCTGTACAGAGGGGTTACAGTTACACGAGCAAGGTAACGAGTACTTTTCCTATTGAGCATTGTTGCCTTCTCCTTTGTTTTCCCCCTACCATAAATATAAAAGCCAAAAAAAGAAGAAAAAGAAAATAGCAAAAATACCATACATAATTGATATTAAAAGCACAACCAACCCCAAGCTGGAAAGAGAAGCAAAGAAGAAAAGGACGGAAAAAAAAATGTGTCCATGCATATCAAAACAACTACCTGGAAATCAGAAGCAAAAGACAACCTCTTAAAATCATTCAAATGAAAAATACAATATTGCTTTCAAATAATAGCTATATGACTGTCTAGAACAGAACACAGAGTAGAAACTGAAGAGAAGTTAACCTTAATATGATTCTAGACCAAGATTTGTCATAATTACCCTAAAACTCTAATTTCTTTTTGAAAGTGGTTATGGAAAATTCATTCCTGAAATATTTCTGATAAGAAATTGTAATTCTGTTTAGATAAACTATCAAGAATGCTCAGGTTATCTTTCAGTTGATGTACCTTCCTTCTGTGGGCTTATTAACCTTGTTAGTAGCCTGGGAAACTATCCTAAATCCTTTGTATATTTTCACTAGCTATGAATTTTAATATTGTCTAGCATGATCATGAATGCAAAAATTATTTCTATTATATTGCAGATTCACAATCGAAAAATGGTTTATAGCCATCTTTGAGTCATGTAGGGGTTTAATTACAAGTACTATCATTGAGAATCTCAAAAGAAATTTAATATCAGTTCTCTAAAACTCCAGTAAATCTAAAGTATAACATTTCAGCAATTTCTCTATTTTTGTACTAATGTAGTTCCAGATACTATTTCTTTCTAGAAACCTTCTGGTGATATCTATTGTCTAAGATAGCACTTAAGTATAAATTAGTACTATTACACAGTATAAGGAAGGGACAAGCAAGACAAAATTCCACAGGGGACTCTAGGTCTGCTAATTCAAGAACTGAACCATGAGCCTTCAGTACAGAAAAGGAATAAATCAATTAAAAATGAATGAAACTGTACACAACTCAGCACTTCATTCTGCATTGACATTTGACAGTCCACTATGGATTTATCATAACAGCATAGATTATGTCTACTTAACATGAGAGAGAAATTGCTTTTCTTACATGCAGGAGCAGACAAGAATACTAACCATTTTTTTACTATATGAATAGGCATAATCGGGTTATGCAAAATCTCCTCAGACTACTCTGGCAAAACCTGTATTACTGACTTACTGAACTCATCCCCATAACCAATGGAGCTTTGGTCATTAGCTCTTTTGCAGAAAGCCTGATGGGCAATGCTGGAAGTTTGTAATTTAGTGTTTCAAGTTAAGCTACCAAACAGTGGATTCAGTTGTGTTTTCCTCTGAGCTCTTAGATTTTGTCAAAACTGTGGCCCGAACTGAAACCACTAGAGTGATTTTATATGCCTTGAGATGTAGATAAAATTTATATGTCTTGGAATGAAAGATAAAAATGAAAACACTAAAAATAGTTTCACCTTGTTGTCCCAACATTCACACAGCTGTTATTTTTTCTACCAAGATTATTTATAGCTTTCCATTTTTAATTGATAATAATAGGAATATAATCTTAGTAGAGGTTTGTCTCCCAGAACTTCTCCAGAAAACTGTTTTAGGGGAGCTGCCAATAAGAACCAAGTGCATTAATAGCAAAGGAGATTGATTACAAAGGATGCACAGGATGAATCACGCTGGGTGGCTAGGAAGAGTCCTCAACTAGAAATTGCCTTATGATTCTAAATTGTCTTGCTGCTGTCATGATTTCTGCTACTACTTCCAACCACAGTAAAAACGCAGAAAAAGCAGTTCCCTGAAATCCCCAAAGTCTGCTTTCTATTAGTGTTCTCAACTTTTATAAACCTAGTTTCTCTTATAAAACATATTTCATCTTCCCAAATAGTCCAAAAAGCTTTTGCCTCTTCCTATTGGTTTTGATTTCCAATCATTGGCAATTGTTTTCTGCCTACTTGGTATTTTCATTTGCCACATTTGTTCCAGGAAACTAAATTTGTTCATTCAATAGATTATGTTTCTTTTGAATAGATGTCAGTTTAAACAGCCACATATATTCCAGTAATTGTAGTTTTCTTTCTTTTATAAAATTTATCTTCTTTTGAGAGAATTACCTAGAGTGCTGACTATCATGCACACATTTTTATTTTCATTTTCTATATCGATTTTAAAAGTAATTAGCAGAGGTTTTAGTAAATGTTAAAAATTAATAATCATTTAATGAGCAATTAATACCTTTAAATTAATGCATTTTTGTCCTTCAAATCCATAAGTTCATTTAAATAATCAAGATTTGAATAATTTGGGTTTCTGCCACTTTGCAACCCTAATTTCTATTTTTCCATTACTTAATATCACAAAAATATATTTATTTTATTTTATTCTTTTGTCAGTCGTGGGGCTTGAACTCTGGGCCTGAGCACTGTCCCCAGCTCTTCTGCTCAAGGCTAGCACACTACCTCTTGAGCTACAGCACCACTTCTGGTTTTCTGGTGGTTTATTGGACATAAGAGTTTCACAGAATTTCCTGCCTGGGCTGGCTTTGAACTGCGATCCTCAGATCTCAGCCTCCTGAGTAGCTAGGATTACAGGCATGAGCCACCAGCGCCTGGCTATCACAAAAATATTCTCAGCAGAGAATAAAGGACTCCAATGAAGTCCTTCTGATGTGATAGAGTGATAGAGAAATGGTTGAGGCAAGCATCAAGGAAATGCTTCATTGGTGAACCACCGGAATGATGTGGATGGAATGGATTTAGGGTAGAACTGGCTGATTACATGTGTTTTGGATTGTTCATTTTCTCTCTACTCCACAGGAACCCTTTCTCTCTCTTTCACACTGTTTTGATACTATTGTCAGTGACATTAAATCTGCCTTGTGTATATGTTAGCCAGACCAAATGTAATTGTTTTCCATTTCTCGAGGAGATTATGGCATAGAGGGGTAAATTCTTAAATTATTTCTTGATCTATTCATATTTAGTTATCATGCCAGTCCAGTTTAAAGTTACAATCCATGTAATTTGGATTTGAATGGCTAATAATTTTTGATGACCAGCTTAGTCTGTCTGGTCAGTGAAGCTATGCACGAGGGAGGATAGTATCTAGGAAACATGTGGAGAGCTAGCAACACAGAGAGCTGAGAGAAAACACTGAGTAAGAGTAACAGTTAAGAGATAGATTGCAGAAGACAGGCCATTACGGATCCCATCAAATAACCAGGCAGGAGATGCATGATTCAAACCATTCTTCAGAGCATGCTTAGATTAGTCCAAGCTCATTCATTCTATGTTCAAACTAGTTGCAGACGTGTAAACTTGCTGTCTATATAAACTTTTTACATCAGTCCACATCTGGGCCTATAAATGTTTTAAATGATGTTACCTAGATCTTTATGCTTATTTTTCCATTTTCTCTGTTCATTTTCAACATGAATGGCATATAGCAGATAAGTCAGATATTCTCTTATTTTCTTGATCATTCATTTCTATTTTTAAATGGTATATTTAAGGTGATTCAGTACATAATGGTCATACTTCAGATGTTTGGAGTAGGTTTGGCAGGAAGTCAGGAGTATCACAAGACTCCTTGGAAATAAATTCTCATACAGTAAAATGTTTGTGGCTTAAGAAAATAATTTAAGAACAGATGGATTAAATTTACTTCCACACACATGAATCTGAATCTGAAGTGGTTGACCAAACTCGTTTTGCATTCATATAAATATAATTCTAGGAATACTGACTTGAAAAAAATGCTGAATTGTGTATTCTTTTGCTTTTTTAATATTTGGTCATTGTCCTTAAATAGTCATTTAAAATTTTTTTCTCTGGTATGACCACGGTTGCATGTAGGCTTGTAAAGTAAAAGAGAAGGTTTTAAAATAAATATTCTGCTGAAACTTTCTTAACGATTACCTATAGCAGCCGCTTTAAGTAAATCATACCATGCAGGATCCCATTACCGGACCTAATTTCCATCATAGTTGTATTTAACAGCTCCAGAGAAGCTCAGTTTTACCATCAGCGGAGTATCCTCCCTTCCTTTGCTTAAGTCTTTTGTGTCTTCAGCACTGTTCTGTATGATTCGATTTCCATTCTACGTAATTCTGCTTGTCTCGTTACTTGATGCAGGTGCAAGCTTCTCTCTGCTTATGACAGTCTTTGCCTCTAAGAGAACTAAATGCAGGTGGAGTTGAGACCCCTGGAACTGGCTTAAGTCAGTGGATGAGACCACAAGCCTCTTGTTGTTTAGTCAGACTGCTCGAGCAAGGTATTCCATAGGATTCTCAGAGTGCTTTAACGGCCAGGATGTAGTATCTTCACCTTTTCCCCTATCTTATTCCTTCTCACTTTCTGGGATTAAGTCCTGGACAAACAACTTCCATCCAAATTCTTCTGAAGCTTAGCATTATAGAGTACCCAGATGCTGTCACATACTATATATATATATATATATATATATATATATATATATATATATACACATATATATATATATGATCTATGACATGGAATAGTATGTACTTGAATTCAAATTAATAAATGCCAAGACGTATTGTTATATTTTTCATTGATATTTTACCAAATTTGGAGGATAAAATAAATAATACTTCTTACCCTAGTCCAACAAATATTTTTCAATGAATAGGATTATACATAATCTAAAACATTACAATTTATCACGTGCAAAATTTGTGATCTACCCTAGATCACAAGCAAGTAATATGCACACACATATGTGAAGATAAAATGTTACTGATGTGGATTACTAGAAAACCACAAAACAATGGGGAAATGAGATACAAATTCATATCACCGAACACCATACCAAAGAACTGCAGATGAGGACATTATAAATTAAATTCTAAGCACTATGAAGCTGCCAAAGACACAGTAAATCTAATCAGATGTTATCCATCTGGAGAGGGAGCAAATATCAAGCCAATTTAGTACCAGATAAGATGAAGGGTAACAATGTTAAAACAAGGACCATATGTTACATGACCATTGGTGCTACTTATAAATTTTTCTTCTCTTTTTCCTCAACCTCCTCTTATTGCATTCTTTTGGCTTATAAAATTCATAAGCCAAAAATGGCTACTTTGGCAGTAACTTTTAATAAGGAAGATTGTTGTTCAAAGTTCTCCAATATTTATGATTTTCACTTTATTTTTAGAAAATTTGAGGCATTAGATAAAATGGTTATGTTGTAACATCTGTATTGTGTCATTGAACCATTACTTGAATACATCATATATGCTATGTATAATCCAAACTATGACAAGGACTACAAATTTGGTGTAAGACTGAAAGCACAATTCAGGCATAATAAGAATCTTTAACAGGGAGCTGGTACCACCAATATAATTTGCTGATTACCTTGAGGATGATTACAAAGAATGTTATGATGAAATAACCCAAGATAAGATAATTCCACATAAGATAATACGGTAACTATCCAAGAAAGAATTAGAGCATAAGGATAGAATTCAATGTGGGCTAGTCACTTACTTATATTTCTAGTCCTAGTGGAAATATTTATTCTTCCAAATAGGAACAATAGGATAGGCGACAATATAGAAAGAGAAGTTTTCCAGACT
This sequence comes from Dipodomys ordii, assembly GCF_000151885.1. Classification (NCBI taxonomy): domain Eukaryota; kingdom Metazoa; phylum Chordata; class Mammalia; order Rodentia; family Heteromyidae; genus Dipodomys; species Dipodomys ordii. The sequence goes on along the minus strand of NW_012267221.1, from coordinate 30,539,118 downwards.
ACAGAATAAAGAACAAACTAATGTAGGTTGTGCTGAATCTTAAAAATATCTATTTTACATTCAAAGAATCCCTTCTGTGTATCTTAACAAATTCCCATGTCAGCATAAACAGCTGTGAATATGGAAGTGAATTAAGAGCTTTATAAAATCAAACCAGATTATTTTCTGTTCTGTGCTAATCTACCTACCTGGATCTTTTGCCCACATCCATGTTACTCTTGACATTTAAAATCTGACTCTCAGAACATCAGTACATTCCCGATGAGACCACATCATAGCTCTATTAATATTACAAAACACACCATTAGATAATATCAACATTAAGCTCACCCAGGCTATTGTTTGATTAAATCCATGGATCTGAATCACTCAAACTTTCTTCCTACATTGCCCATGCAACCTTCAATAGTTAAATACAGGAGCTTAAATTCTTCCCTTGGTATATTCAGTCTTGAAGGGTTTCAGCCTATCTAAATAGCTCATCAGTTGATCAAGATGCATTGTACTTATTAACTGACATGAATTGAAACCCCTTTCTACAACTACTTAAAGATAATTCATTTTAACAAACAGCTTGACAGAATAACTTTGGCATTGACTCACTTAGAAAATTATTTCTTTTGTAGAAAAATATAAAATAAATTCATAACTTGGAGACTCCTTCCTTCCTTCCTTCCTTCCTTCCTTCCTTCCTTCCTTCCTTCCTTCCTTCCTTCCTTCCTTCTTTCCTTCCTTCCTTCCTTCCCTTCCCCTCCCTACCCTTCCGTTCCCCTCCCTACCCTTCCTTCCCTTCTCTTCCTTTTTTTATTTTTATTTTGTTAGGTCTGAGACTGGGATTCAAAGTTGGTACCTGATGCTTTCACTCTGGCTGCTCTTCTACCAAATTCCAACCTGAAGACCTTTATCTTTTTGAGAGGATTTGAGGACGAGAGGGGAGTTCACTTGTTTAAAGTTGAAATTATAAGAATCTGAAAGCAATTAGACATATATGTCTTCTAGTTTCTAAAGAATATGAAAGCTGTGAACATGTTATAGTATTTATTTTCAAGCTACAATATATGACAATATTTAACACCTCGAATATATAATGATTCTTACAAATCCACCTCATTTTAAAATTTAAAACATGTTATATGTTGCTTCTTTTATTTTGGTGCTGTTTCTGAAAATTGAATGCATGAGATTTTCTTTTTATTTAAAAATTCTGATGTAGCAGAAGACCAGGATAAAAACATAGGCCTCTTGCTAGTTTACCTAGGAACTCAATTTAAAAATATAAGTATTTTAACATGGGTTCTTTAATAATATATATTTAGACAGATGAAGACAAAAAGAGTACAGCTTTAAAACACTAGCTACTGTGCATTATTATTCTGTCAAATATTTCCTCCACAAATATAAATTATAATTTTCAGTGATTTGTTTTCAATAGATTTATAATTATGAAACAGAAAGGGTGAAACTTAGAGACATCTTATGGATGCATATATTTTACTTAATTATTTATGTTGGCCAAATACTAAAAGTTATGTTTACACAAAAAAGCAGAATTAAGTATTAGTATGCCTATGTTGTAATTTATAATTAAAAACCTTTGTTAAATATTGAATATGCTAATGAAAATGAGCAGTAAATAATAATAGTTATGATCTAGTAGCTATTATTTAACAAGTACCTACTGTGTATCAGGGCAATACAAGGCATTTGAACATAAGTTATCCTAGTTAATCTTTTAACAAAGCTATTATCCTCAACTTACATGCAAGGAATGAAGGAAATGGTGAAATTAGGAAGTGTAGCAAGGCTGAGCAGTTCAACTCCTTGGGAGAAACTCTAACAGAGCTGCAGGAATTATCTGAGGGGAGAGAAATTCTTGGACCAAATAAATTTAGACCAAATTTGGAGTCTCCTCTTTTTTCTTCAAAAGACGTGCAGAGTCCATTATGCCATCTACCTTCTAATCACAACTTTTGTGTGTAAATAAGAAAAAATGAAGTGTTCATAGCTTGGAGCCAGTGGCTCATATCTATAATCCTAACTACTCTAGAGGCTTGGATATAAAGGACTGAGGTTAAAGAGCAGCTGTGGGCAGAAAAGTCAGCTAGATTCCATCTCTAAATAACAAGTTAAGTCCGGATTTGGTGGCTTATTTCTGTAATCCTAGCTACAGAGCCAAAAGTCTAGAAGAGTCCATCTCCAAAGCAGCCAGCAAAAAGGCAGGCTTGGATGTGTGGTTCACATGGTAGGGAACCAGCTGAGCAAGCTAACCCAAACAAGCACAAGACTAATTTAATAATTCAAACAAATTCAAGAGCCCGAGTTCAACCCCCAACACTGGGAGGAAGGTGGTGGAAGGGGAGCCACATCTTCTTGGGTAGTTTGAATTTTCTGTAAGAATACAAAGTAATGAAATCTGCAGAAATAAAAGGAACTGCACATAATTCTTCATGGCAATTTTCTGTTATTAAGGTACTAACACGTCTAGTTATAAACTTGTTCATAAATTGATGAGCTATTTTGAATGATATGATAAAATATTCTGAAAAAAAACCCTTTCATTTTGGGCATCGCTCTGTCCCTGAGCCAGTTCATGATCAAGGTTAGTGCTCTATCTATCACTTGAGCCATAGTGCCACTTGTGACTTTTTCTGAGTACTTCATTGGAGATAAGAGACTCATGGACTTTTCTGTCTGGGCTGCATGCAAACCACAGTCCTTGGAGCTCATCCTTCTGAGTAGCTAGGATTACAGGCATAGAACACTGGCACCTGACAAGTCTAGCTTTTTATAATAAACATTTCACCTTTCATTTGTGCATTCATTCATGCATGCATGCAATAATGAATGGCACCATGATAAATGTGGGGATAGATAAAGAACCCAGAGTCATAGTCAGATGTAAGCATGGCATATTTTTCATTCCTCCATGAAGTATTTATTAACCAAGTGCTAGATATCAGATAAGTAATGAGGACTCAAAGCAAAATCAGATACAGTCCTTTCTCCAGAGTCATATTAGCCATACCCTACTGTCAACCCCAAAATTACTGCATTCCTGATATGTGGCAACAATCATGGAAAATTATATAATTATTTCTGGATTCTGGTGGCCTAACATTTAATTGTTTTTCCAAACAGAAACTTATGTTTTCACAATTAAAAAAAAAGAAACTTACAACTTTTACAGAAACAGGTGTTTTTCTTTTTTGGATAAGTTTGTAGAGACTGCAATTTGCTTTTAGCCACCTGGATTTACTTTAATTCTCTCCATTCATGGCTTTTTCCACGTTGCTCAGTTTCTTATATAATTCCAATTAAAACTTTTCCTTTAAATTGCCCAGATTGAATATAATACTTAGATTAAAGAATTGTGTTGTATGTGAGCAATCAATTGGACTAACTGTTCTATCAATGTGTACTGAAAGCATTTTAAATACTTCATTTCATAATGCTTCTCTTACTCCATTTCTGTTCTCTAATATCATGGACTTCTTTATTTCAAGACCTCCAAAGCATAATTCTCTTTTCCACCTAAGGACTTTTGTACTTTCTTAGTTCTGCTTTAAAAAATTGTACTCTGACTTGTCCTCATTTTTTTACTTCGCATATTAATTTACTGAAGAATCGCCTTCGGACTTTTGGGAGTAACAATGTATCTGACTTTGTATATTGTGATGACAAGTGGGTGTGTGCGGTGGTGGTGGTAGGATTTGAACTCAGAGCCTCATAAGCACCATCCTGGTGAGCTATTACATAACCACATCCACAGTCTTGTGTGAACGGGTTAAGTTTAGGATAGCATCTCATTTCCTGCCCTGCCTGAGTCTTGGCTCAAGCTTCCTGACTCACTGGCATCACAGGCATGTGCCACCACCGTCCAGCTCTGGGTTGAGAAGCATCTTCAGATCTCTAGTTGTTTCCTTTATAGGCTGACCCTCCAATTCTCAGCCTTCTAAGGAGCCAGGGTTCAAGGCTCCTTAGCCTTGATTCACTGGTGCCCAGGTACTCCAATGACAACTTGTATCCTTTTTGATAGCATTTATGATGATTTTTCATAAGCTGACCATTTGCTTAATTTTCCCAAGCATCTCCCCCACACTGTGACAGAACATACTTTATATAAAAATACATTTTTTTCCTTTTCTAAAGCGTTTTGGACATAAAAGACACTAGTGTGCTTTAGTCAGCTCTGTGGAGTAGTACATGTTTCTAATACTAGCTACTCAGGAGGTAGCAGAGACAGGAGGGTCATGGTTTGAGGCCAGCCAAGGCAACAGTTGCTCAAGATCTTATCTGAAAAGCAAAACACAAGTTTAGAAGTCATGGCATGCCCTCAGTAGTAAGTAGCGTGCTTACTAAACAAGCAGTAGGCCCCAATTCAATTCCCAGGACTGCCAAAAAAATCATCAAATAAAAAGTAACAAGTGAGCCAGGTGTCGATGGCTCACGCCTATAATCCTGTCTACTCTGGAGGAGGAGATCCAAAGATTGCTGTTAAAATCCAGCCCAGTCACAAAAGTCCCTTAGACTCTTATCTTCAATAAACCATAAGAAAACTGGAAGTGGTGCTGTGGCTCGAGTGGTAGAGTGCTTGCCTTGAGCTGAAGAGCTGAGGGACAGTGCCCAAGCCCAGAGTTCAAGCCCAACAACCGACCAAAAAAAAAAAGTAAGAAGTAAATGTATTTTGGTGTGCTCATAGGGTTAATGGATACCTGAGGAAGTCATTGCTTCTATCTCTAGTTATAAAATTTAGCTTCTTCATTCTAAGTCTGATTTGACTTCAACCAAGATGACAAGAGTCTGAAGATCAGCAGAGCCTTGCAGGGAGACAACAGCATGACCAACAGGACATGCTTATAAACCATTACGATGGCCAGATGCCTAGAAGAGGTAGTTCACTTTGGAATATTTACAAGAATGTATGTGCCCATAGGGCTCTTAATATCATAGAAATTAGCATGGATATTTTCCTGCACTTCAAGGTAGAATTTTTGAAGGTTTATAGACAAGGGATTGATATGGTCAGGTGTGAATTTTAGGAATATCACTTTGTTAGTAAAGGAAGTATAAAAATCAATGTTGGCACAGAGAGTCAGGAACAGTTTTTATAAGGAAAGGAGATGATCAGGGCCTGAGTTGAGAAGTGGTAGAAGCCATGAAGATCTGAGATATATATATAAGAAGTACTTAGGAGATAAAACTGGCAGTATTGATAATTGGCTGGGTGTTATAGAAAACAATAGAAAACAGGCTTGTGGAAAGTCAAGGAGATGAGAAATCTATTCCTGGTCATAAATTTGATGTGCCTCTGGGACACACAGACAGGTTTTATTTTCCAAGATGATGATATGAAATCACCATCAGTGAATGGTGGACAGTTCTTGATGATGAGAGCAAGAAAAAATCAAGAGAATAAAAATAGACAACAAAGCATGAGCGCCCAAAAGATCAGCTTACATAGGAGAAAAATCAGGAGCAGAGCAAGGCACTTTGTTAAGGGGAAGAAGGTGTGATAAAAATTAAGGAAGGCAAATATTTCAAGAAAGTTGGCATGGAAGATGGTGTTAAAAATTACAGGGGTGGGTGTGGGAGGGGGTGGGAGATGGGAAGGGATGGGAAGGGGAAACAAAGAGGAGGCAACAATGCTTGATAAGAAATGTACTCATTACCTTGCCCATGTAATTGTAACCCCTCTGTACGGTATTTTCACAATTTAAAAAAATTACTACTGGATTTGGAATTCTTGGGTAATCTATACCTTAAAACCAAACAAAAAGGTATTGGAGAGAAAAGACTGCATGCAAAGTCAGCCTGCAGCCAGTCAAGGAGAAATGAGAGATAAAGAATTTAACAGTTTCTCAAGAAGTTTGTCTCTGAAAGGTAGAAGTTGAGGTAATGCCTAAAGAGCTATAGGGAAATCTGGTTTTTAAAATAAGAGGCTTGAATAATATATGCATACTGGAAAAACAGAGCATTAATATTTATTGTATATCTTATCTATTGGCAAATATTCTTCCCATTATACTGCTCGAATTCTCATAGCAGGTCATATTATTACCGTTTTTACAGATGAAGCCCAGACTGTATCTACCCCGTTTGAAGAAGTTAGTAAGTAGAAACTGAACTCAGGTACTCTAACTTCTCAACTCATGCTGTTAACTATGCTGTTTCATAGTGAGAGTAGAGACATTAAGCACAAATGAATTCATTAAAAAATAGTTACTTGGTGAGGCAGCTCTGTGACAGAAACTGTCCTAAGCTGACAAAGATCTTTAATTACTCACATGTTCGCTTTATTCTTGTAACAATGGAGATAAAATATTAATAAACACAATAAATAGGTGATTATATGGTATGATAGATGGAAATAAATGTTATGGGAAGAAGAACCAGTGCAGTAGGATAAGAGGCTTTCAGATTCAGATATGGTAATGAAGGTAAGCTCTGTGAAGAACTACCATTGAACAATGGCTTGAAAGAGATGAAGTTCATAATAAGTCTAACATAAATCACATGCAATATCTGATGTTCAGCTCTGATTGAGTGGGTATATACCCTTTTCATTAGATTGTATTAGCTCAGATTATACTAATCTTTGAGCTTGGGCTGAACTGTAAGCATTTCAGGATATTGCAGATGAACTTTTCACACTTATCTACTATATAGATCAGTGTTTTGCATCATCATAAGTATAAAATTGAAACATTAACAATGTTTCCCAACTACCAATTGGAAAAGAAAAAGATCCCTAAATTTAAATTGGTAGCCAAGCGAATTCCCTAGTTAAGGCCACACAATTCCAACCTTTCCTAGCAAATATTCAAGTATAAGAGTAGATCAATATGAAAAATTTTGGATAAACTAAAACAAATATTGCGCAGTTCTTTTCATCATACAAGCTTCCTACATTAATGCCAGCTTTTCTAAACAAATCTGCTAAATATATTTGATTAAATAATAGAATTATTCATAGTAATTTTTAAAACATGAAATTTCTGTGAGTATACCAGATCTCAATAATAAAAGGATACTATGTGTGATCAAAGAACTTTATCAGTATTTATATTATAATATAAATAAAATATCACAATTTATATTACAATATTCAATATTACAATATATTTATATTACAATATAAGTAAAATATGGCAAATTAACAAGAAAGGAATGAGCCAATTATAATATGTATTACATCTAAATAAGTGCAGTAAGCACTTCACTAGTGCATTGCTGAATTTTTACTGATGTATTTGAAGAAATTATTATATTCTAAGTCATTAAATATAGATCCTTCAGACTGAAACTAAAGTTATATAAATATTTTACAGGGTTTTTGGCCTCTAAGTGTTTCTGAATATAAAACAACTTAATAACTTTATTTTTCCCATAAAAATAATCCACACCTGATAAAATAAAAACAGAAACACAACTATAATGAAGATCTCTAAGAAATAGTCATTGTAATCTGGAAAATCTTATTCCAGATGTTTCTCTTGACATAAATACCTACAAAAGACTAGGATATTATTCCTGCTGGGTTTTCATGGTGCCAAGGATTGAACCCAGGGTCTTATGTATGCTAGGCAAGTATTCAACCACTGAGTCTCATCCACAAGCCAGGTTATTTTTAACTTAATGGATGTTTATAACACTTAATCTATTTCCACTTTTAAAAAGTGCTATAATATTTCTTCAATTTAATGGGAGAAAAAGATACTGATGGAAAATTTTTGAAGCTGGTGAAGTTCAAGTAAATAATTCTTAAGCACAAAAAGCTAACAGCTTTTTAAAAACCCTCAAATTGTGATAAAAATTAATAGAGAACATTTTGACTAATATTCCAAGTGTTGTAATGATCATTTGGCTGTGTTTTAAAATTTCTTTCCTAACTCCTCATAGTTTATTTTAATTCTTATATATTTATAATCTCTTACAAAATCCTGTTGTCTTAAGCAGGTATAGACTCTCACAAATGATCTTCATGTCACATTTCCTTTGTCTTGAGTCTTTTTACTTTGAGTTAGCTGGATTGTATCCCTTTTCTGAATTACTAAATGTTTGAGAATATTTATATTTTGATATATAGAAACAATCTTCCAGATGTAACTGTGTTGTATTGTACTTTCCTTCAGAACTATGTACGTAATGTCTCTAATACCATAAACTGTGTGATATGAGAAGAAATTGGAATTTTTGTTTTGTTTCTTTTCTTTTTAAAAAAGTATTTCTTGTTGTTATTGTAAACTGTTATTTTTATTGTGATTGTACAGAGGGGTTCCAGTAATGAGTATACCTCTTTTTGCACAATGTCACTTCTTGCCTTGCTCTTTCCCAGGTTTTTCCCTCCAACCCATGAATTGCACAGTTCAATTTCAATATAGTGTCTAGTGAGTACCGCTACTGCATTTGTTCATCCTTCATACCTCCATTTCTGTGCTTTCCTCCTTACCCTCCCAAAGACAGATAAATGAACAAACAAGACAAAAAGGAAAAACAAACAACCACAAAGAAAAAAACCTCTTGTTTCCATTTCCTGGAATCCATTTCAACAAATGTTACTTTATATGATTAGAGGCACATAGGCATGGGAGAAACTGGCTTTTTATGCTTGTATATCTGAAGAATAAGGTTAATGACTTTTCAGAGTTTTTGGCCGGAAGTGTGGCTCAAATAGGAGAACACCTCTAACAAGTGAAAGTTCCTGAGTTCAAACCCCAGTTACCACCTAAAAGAGTTACAATATATAAAACTAATTTTTTAGATTATCAGATATCCTTCTGACATGCAGTCCATTATCTTTATTATAATAGAAAAGTCTTACTCTACCTTGGAGTTTCATTTTTTTTGTTTCTGGTGGGAAGACGTAGGTGAGACTAGTACTTTCTATGCTGGATTTTGCTAACCCCTTCCCCATTTTTTCCTGTTTTGGTCTGGTTTGTCTTTTCTTCTATCCCTAATAAGCTCAAGCTTTTCCTCTTGACAGTAATTCCACTTTCAGCTTGACTACTTTGTTCCATTCTGTTGGCAATTTATTCATCAGTCTGTAGTGCATTGTCTCCCCTTTTATTTCATTCTCTCTTCTTATGATCTCGAGTTCTACCTGTTGGATTGTGAGATTCCTTGTGTTTCTAGGTATACCATTAAGCCCTGATAAGCATCTTCTGTTCCTATTGTGAGAGATTTTCCATACTAGCATTTTAATCTGTCTTAGAAAACGACGTTGTGTTCTTTCTGATACGATAAATGATGGGCCACTCTCTCCTGCCCACTCTCACTTTGTATGTTTCTGGTTTACAGGTACAATTGAGGACTGGGAGTTTTCCTTGTCACTTGGAGTTTTAGTGTGGAAAGAGCTCCACTGCTGTTGGTGCTTGTATTTCTTTAACATATCATTAAATGCCTGCAATAGAGTTCATTCTGCCTATTAGCAATATGTTTTATTCATAAGGGAGATGTTCTTATTCTTCCCATTAAGCATGAAAGCCTGGATGTCAAGATCTCTAATGGATTTTCAAGCTCTACTAAAATCCCAAAGCTATGTTAGTGGATGACACCTCCTTTGTCTGGGTTTTATTTTCTCCTTCAAGATTTATATTGGCTTTCTCTTCATAGAAGTCTCCCATTCTGCATTTTTAAAAAATAAAACTTCACAGGATTATTCTGTATTACTTACCAGGGTAAGGATGGAGTAGGAATAAATCACCACTCCCATGTGAAACAGAATTACTTATTGATTTTGCTGCTACTTTGCAAAGTTTATGACATAGGATTTTACTTCTGGTTTGTATCTTATTTTCTTATTGTTTTAACTTGTTAAACACATTAGGAACTGAGCAGAGGATCTATAATGCAGCTTCATTAAACTGCCTTTACACAAACTTTTGAGTTTTACTGGCTTCGTCTCTAATTTACCCCAATCTACCAGGAGACTCTACCAATACAAAATTGAGGACTCAATACTTGTTTTGTTTGTCTTTTGTGCTAGTCCTGGGGTTTGAACTCAGGGCATGGGCACTGTCCCTGAGCTTTTTTGCTCAAAGCTAGTACTCTGTCAATTGAACCACAGCTCCATTTTTGACTTTTTTGGTAATTATTTGTAAATAAGAACCTCATGACTTTCCTACCTGAGTTGGCTTTGAACCATGATCCTTAGATCTCAACCTTTTGACTAGGTAGATTTACAGGCATGAGACCATCATCCAACTATTGATACATTTTTTTAATTTAATTGAAAATATAATTGAAGATAATCTTAACCAAAAAGCTTTCATCAGTTTAATTCTATGTAAGAGATCTCTCCTCCCCCCTTCCATCTTTCTCTCACTCACTTTTTTTGGAAGTACTGCAGCTTAAATTTAGTGCATTAATCTTCCTAAGTAGGATACTATATCACTTGAAGTGTCTTTAATTCAGTTTAGAAAGAAGGAGACATGTACAAGTTGGGCTCAAAGCTCATAGTCAAGGAATGCATGTTTACTCATATATACAAGTTATAGCAAAAATATAAACATATAAAACATTATAGGGTCATACACATATATACATACCAAAAATGACTAAAATATGGTATAGGTAGAGATGAATTTCCATGATGCAACCCCTCTGAGCAATAAAATTAAGTGTAACACAATAAAATTTAGGTAACTGAAACGTGTCTTCTCTGAGAGGGATAGAACTATGAAGAGATAGGTGAACAGACAGAGATGAATGGGGGTGAATACAGTCAAAATACTCAGGGTACATATGTGAAAATGGGAGTAGAAAACTGCAAGAAAAGGTAAGAATGGTATTAAATGGAAGATGGGGGAGAATGACAGAAGGGGTAACTAATCAAGTTACACCGTACATACAAAAGGAAGTAGTAAAACCAGGTACCAATAGATCATGCCTGTAATCTTAGCTAATCAGAAAGCTGAGATCTGAGGTTTATAGTTTGAAGTCAGCCGGGTCAGGAAAGTCTGTGAGATTAAAAAAAAAAATAGTTATGGCTCACATGTGAAAGCAGTAATCTGGAGCAAAATGCTCAGAGACAGTGCCCAGGCCAAGAGTTCAAGTCCCAGGCAGCACACACAAAAAGGACATGTTAAATTGAAAACCCTTTGTACACCTGTTTGAAGGTAATGAGCAATAAATATTTTTAAAAAGAAAAAAGCAGGAAGTGGCGCTATGGCTCAAGTGATAGAGCACTAGCTTTGAGCTGAAGAGCCGAGGGACAGCGTACCTCTACCGGACCCCCCAAAAAATTGTTATGCATATAGAAAGGAGACTCTTTTAATTATCTGTTTAATTTAGGTAATAGCATCAATTAGCTAAAAATTAGATACTATGGATATAATTCCGTTCCAGATATTTTTTTTTGTCCATAACGGGGCTTGAACTCTGTGCTTGGGTGCTGTCCCTGAGCTCTTCAGCTCAAGGCAAGAGCTCTACCACTTGAGCCACAGTACCACTTCCAGTTTCTAGTGGTTAATTGGAGATAAGAGTCTCAAAAACTTTCCTGCTGAGGCTGGCTTTGAACTGTGATCCTCAGATCTCAGCCTCCTGAGAAGTTAGGATTACAGGCATAAACCACTGGTACTCAGCTTCTGTTCCACATTTCTTAAAAAAATATATACAGTTTCAATAAGACTGAAAGAAACTTCAATTTTAACTTATTCACAGTGATCCCCTTTTAGATTCTGTCTTGCCTTCTCTGTGACCCCATATTAAGTTAAGGGTGTTCAAACCTAGTCTTCTTTCTATTGCTACTTCTCACTACCTTACTTTGAGATCATTGCTGAACACTTACAATGTAGGAGATGAAATTTCAGATGTCTAAGTGATTTTCCATTAGTTTACGACGTTCTCAGTAGCAAGGGGTAATGTTCTTTGTGATGACTTCCAGAACTTACTAACTTTTCCTTTGTTTGACTTCCTTCAGATCATTACACCCTTCTGTTTGGTGTTTCTTATTAAGAGAAATTTTTTTAAGTCAGAAAAAATGACTGATATCATTATTCCTACATCCTGGATTTTAAAATCTTAATGAAATAACAAACAATGGTTCAATAGATCAGGTTCAATGACAGTCCATAGTAATAGACTCTTACAATGGGAAGAAACCTTGCTGTGTCTACTCCCCTGTCAAATGAAGGATTCTTTTTCTACCATGTCTATGAATCATCTGGATTCTGCTTGAATTACAAATGCAATTATCTCCTCCTCATCTATTCCCATGTAGAGACTGATTATGATAATGTAATGCTCTATATTACATTCAAATGTGAATCTTATAACCTCAACCCATAGTTATCTGTATGAGATGTATATACTTTGCTAATTCTATTATAATTTATGGAGATTTTGAATTGTGACAATATCTCTTGTTAGTTAGCATTTCTTCAAATTCATTTTTTTGTTCCAGGTCTTATGAGGCTTTCTACCATGCCCTTTTCTCTAGACACCTGATTTTTACCATTTAGAAAATTATGAGACTGTACTGATTTTATTATGTATTGCCATTGAAATAAAATGGTCAAAATGAATAAATAATTCTAATATGCTTATGAAACAAATATATTTTTAAATTAAGTTTAAAATGATTTTGTGACTATGCATCTGGGCCACTATTCAAGCTTAGGTGCAAGAATTATTCCAGAAAACTTTTAGAAGTTATAAAAACAATTAAAATTACAAATTTCTATTTATAAGACTCTAAACTCAAAATATATTTCAGATTTGTTAATAACTAAAAATATTTGCAACCTTTTGCAACAGACAAGAATTGACTGGTTCTCTGTCTACTATATGTAGAGTATTCTTACCCTATATATTTATTTATTATGCTATATGAAGCATATCCTCATAAAATAGCTTAGGGATAATATAAAGCAACAAATCAATGTCCCAAAATGATTGATAGAAAATAAAAGCTTCTAAACATTTCATTTGGTCAATTATAAAGAGTAGCTTAGAGACAGGAAGTTTGTGACACTAATTCTGTATTTGAAACAAACACTTGGCCTTGAGAACAATACCTCATACTATGGGTTGGGGGAGAGAGCAGGGCCTGAGCCAACAATGTTGGGGGAAAAGAGGTGACCCAGTCTTAGAGCAAAAGAATGATAGAGGATCATACAACATGAGCACAGAGAGCATTTCTTTGGAGAGAGGAGGGGTTGGTCATGGGTCTTGAACTCAGGGCCTGATCGCTGTCCCTAAGCAATTTTGCTCAAGGCTAGTGCTCATTTTGACCCACAGCACCACTTCCGGTGTTTGAGTGGTTAATTGGAGATGAGTCTGAAGGGGACATTTTTGCCTAGACTAGCTTCAAACTGAGATCCTCAGATCTTAGCCTTCTTGAGTAGGTCAGGTTACAGGCATGAGCCACCAGCACCTGGTGATATAATTTTAAGGAAACGACTACTTTTTCAAAAGCAGCTTAGAGGCAATTGAGACAGAGAAATACAGAAAAGGGACACAGGTATTTGGAGAAAATGATCTTAGAAGAGATCAGTGAAGTGGGGAAAATTACTGTTGAGAATCTAAAAACAAAGTCTGAACTTTATAAAGTGGGGTTACAAACAGGCAGGGAGAGATCAAGTAGTATATGGAAGGGGGGCAAAGGTCAGATAGGAAGCTTCTTCATCACATGACTTGAATCTAACTCCTTTAAAAGCAAAAGTTAGGGAGAGAGAGGGGAGGAAGATGATAAGGACACCACAGGGACAGGGACTAAGGACTGTTATGGGAAGAAAGACAGAGAAGACTGACTGATCCAGCAGTAATACCACTCTTTGGCATTTGTTCAAAAGACACACATGTTAGAAACTTGCATATCCATGTTCATTGTTGTACTGTTCACCATAGCCAAGTTATGAAACCAGAACAGATGTCCTACAACACATAAATAGATTAAGAAAATGTGATATATGTGTGTATATACACATGTTTTGTCTATAAGTATATATACAAATATGTGTTTTACATATACACACACACACACACACACACATATATATATAGTATTCATTCATCAGGATGAATATTCTATCATTTGTAGGGAACCGGATAGACCTGAAATTTTCATTAAATAAAGTAGAATTTCTACATATGAAAGAAAATGTGTTTTGTTAGAACTAATTTATATATATATATATATATATATATATATATATAAACATACAGAGGGTCATATTAACATAAACAAACATATTGCCTAAAACGTTGTGTATGCAGGAGAGGGATTCTAATTGTGTGGCTCTCTCAGTTAACTTACAGTTTTAAAAAATAAATAACAGTAAGCTAGAACATGCTTTGTCAGAGGGAAATGAACTCAAGGAAAGGGTGGGAAAGGAATGGAGAGAAGAATGGTGGGTGAATGCAGTCATTAAACTCCATGTACGTATGTGAAAATGGAACCAGGTGAGGTGAGAGATGAGTGGGTTTGGGAAGGATGGAGGAATGATTAAGGGAATAGCACTGGTCAAGATACAAATTGACATGTTGAATTAAAAGTCCTTTGTAAAACTGCTTAAAGATAATAAAGAAAATCTCATCCACATTAACAACATATACTTAGGAAAAAAAGAGAAGAGGAGAAACCATGTGGAGGAAAGAAGTGAGCTCATCAGGAAAGCAGATAGAAAATAGTGCTCAGAGAAGGCAACCACAAGAGACTACTTGTACAACTTCACTCAAAGGATCCTAGAAGTACTTGATGAGAGATGACACTCTATGGGGCTGGATGGCAAACATTAGCATGCAAGGGCAACAGCACGAGAGAACTTCTTTTCATTCTTTAATATATATGGTACCTTGCTTCGTTTGATTCTATCATGCTCAACCTCAGGCAATGACATAATATCAACTTCACAAAACAAATTCAGAATTACTTACTCAAATTCTCTCTGGTCTGTGTTAATCATAGGATCTGGTCTAACTATACCAAATAATCTAAGCTGTACATATTCTACAACTCTGATTTTTCATAAGTTATGCCTCAACTAAAACTCTCACTCCTACATAATGTCAATTCTAAAAAACATTAAGCAGAAGCACATTTTTCAGAGGAGACAGGGTAATAAGGGAAGTGAGTACACAGATCCACTGAGAAAGCCTGGGGGAGGGGCAAATACAGTCATTATATTCAATATCCATTATATAGAAGTTGAACACCATAACTTGGTTATAGATGGAATGGAGAAAGATGGGGAGAGCAATGGAAAGGGTGATATTGTTCAAGATAAATTGTACTCTTAATCTGACTTGTTGAATTGAAATCTCTGTGTACAACTACTTAAAATCTAAAATAAAAAAATAATCTTCTGAGTGCTCACTCTTCTGAACCCTAATTAGTGTGTTTGTATATTTCAATAAAATGTGTCATATTCTGTCTTACTGAAACTCATTATATTATTTCACTTGATTATTAACTGTTCTAACTTGTCTTGGTTCCTTAAACTAGTTTGCCAGCTTACTAATTAGCTTCATGATATCTCTCTTTATCCCCACATACCTAATGCAGAAACTAGACTCACTAATTAGACCAAAAATATTTTTGTTTTGGTTTAATTTAGATAGACCATTACAAATTACCATCCACATTTTTCTTTAAGTATTTCAGAAAATAAGAATATTAATGTGAGGGAAAAGAATATAAATGGCAATTATCATTAGCTGATTATGGAAATGAAGTGTCTAAAAGGCCATTAATTAACTGATATTATTATAAAATAATGACCAATCACCAAATCACCAACTGCGCATAGCTTCATTGTACATAACAAAAAGTGAGATTTTTTTTCCTTCCATTTTGGACTTATTTCAGAAATCTAGGTTTAAACCACATATCTCTTTGGAGATTAACAAAGAACTGTTTTATCATTTTTCCCACAAAAATATGTTCTGTAGAAAATGATCATTAAATACACAGAGGTAAATGAATATTTTTCTAAAAACCACATAGTTTGCACATTTTAACTTATTTCGCCTAACATTGGTAGAACACAAACCTTCCAAGAATGTTTTTACAAGAATGAGGAAATATTAGTTCATGAATCCTATTTGCTATGTGTCCCAAAATTGTGCATTTCTAGGGATTAGAACATGTACTTGACACTTAGTGCCCAAGAACTGATTGAGTAAATGAAAATAAAAATTTCCATTCAATCCCCTGTGCTTAAAATGTCAATATTTCAAACAAGAAGTGTAGAACTCTGCTTTATGAAGGACAGGCAGAAAGGAAAATATAGAAAACTACGGCTTAGAAATTGACAATCAGGCTGATTTCTCTAAAGCCTGATCTAGAGGCATGGATTTCCATATTTTTAAAGAGGTTTCCTTCTCCTCCTTCTAAAAGTGTTTTTTTTTTTTTTTGCAAATCTGAAGCCTGCTGAACAAACAATAAAGAAAGAGACATTGGTAAATGGCAAGCAAGTGTTACAATAGAATGAATTGAAAAAAAATCCTGTGATGATGGTTTCAACAATATGGAAAAATAATTAGAAAATGGATAAAGAGTTAAACTATAAATGTAGACTAGTCTATAGAAAATAAATTAACTCCAAATTTTCCTACTATATTTCTTCTTTTTTGTGCTAGAACTGGGGCTTGAATTCAGTACTTTGTGCTGCTGCCTAGATTTTTGCTCAGAGTTCGCTGCTACTTAACCCATAGTTCCACTTTTGGCTGTTGGGGTGTTTAATTGAAGAAAAAAAGTCTTATGGGCTTTTCTGTTCAGGCTAATTTCAAAGCATGATTTTCAGATCTCAGACTCCTGAGAAGTTGGAATTACAGGTGTGAGACAACAGCACTCAGCTCTCCTACTCTATATTAACACACACACACACACATTCATTCCCACTAATTTAAAAATTAAAACTCAATTTATTAAATATTTAACTTGATACTGAACAAGTGCATGAATAAATGCCCTAAATATGCTGTTGATCCACTTGGAATGTCTGCCTTTGGTAGAAACTTATAAAACCTGTTAGCTTCCCAAGAATTTGGCAATGACTTCAAAAATGGTTCACCCTATTCATAGTCGGGTAAACTATATACTACGATGTATTTGTGATGACAAGAAAAGATGTCTTGGATCATAGATGAAAGTGAGATTTTAAAACTTTAGTTCTGTAATTGGAAATTTGGCTATGAATCACACAAATTTAATATTTTAAAGCCTACCCTATAAAAATGACACAAAACTTAAACACCAGTCTAACCACTTTTAAGTAGCTTAAATAGAGGGAAAAGTAAAATTGACTATATAATTGAGAGCCCAGACTCTTACAGCCAGAAATCAGAAACAAAGACAAATTTAGACGTGTTGTTTGACTAATAGAGGCTTTGGTTTATAGAACCCCTATTATTACTATGTTTCAATCACAAAAGGCAAGAGATCCATTTCTCTTAAATTTATACATAATTATCAGCATAAAATTCCAGCTTAATTCACTTTATGTTTAAAATGAAATGAAAAAAATGGGCAATGGCGGCTCATACCTGTAATTTTAACCACAGAGCTGGCAGGGATCTGAGGATGGAGATTCAAAAACAGCCTGGACAAACAAACCTTGAGAAACTCTTATCTTTAATTAACCAGAGAAATGCTGTAACTGGAGGTGGTTTAAGTGACAGAGTGCTAAACTTGAGTGAAAAAGCTAAGCAAAAGTTTGAGGCCCTCAGTTTAAGCTCCAGTATGGCAGAATAAAATAAAATGAAAAATAAAATGAAAAAGGATGCTGCTTCCTAGATAACTACTATGGGCCAATAACTAAAATATTATTTCATCTAATCCTCATTTAATATTTATCTAAGAATAGTACTTCATTCTTCTCCAGATGAAGCAATTATGCTTCAAAGAAATTATGCTTCTTTCATAGGATTCTCCTTGGTTAAATAATAAAACTGATACTAAAAACCCATATTCACTTTACACCAAAATCTTCCTTGGCCCCTGAATGCTGAGATTAGTGGAGCATGGCAACACAGCCTCTTCTTCCCCTCTTCCTCTTTCTTCTTCCACTCTGTGGGGAAGATTAAATCTCCTTATTAATTATATTTGATATATAAGCAAAAGACTTCCCTGAAGTGACAGAATTAGTGTCATTCAAATCTAGGTCTGTTTGGTTCCAAAGGTTGTATCATCTGATTAGCCCACATAACATATTAGAAATGCAATTTTTCTAAGTTCAGGACTGATGAGACTGAGAGCAGAGAATGACAAAATGGATAGTCTAGTCAATCAGGCATATAATTGAGATCTGAATATAGTGGCATAAGTAACCCAAATGATGCAAACTATGTATGCTTGTATGTGTATAACAAACACCTTTATTATAAAATGATTTGTTATTTCTGACTAAAACCTTCAAACTTTCCAATACCTGCATTTAGATTCTTGGTCAGCCATCCATGATCACTCTGTTTAAAAACTGAGAATAGAAACAATATGAAATTCACTAAAGGAGTTTCAAAAAAAAAGGTTGATTCCATTTGACTTTCAATATGAATGGATATTTTGCACCAAGGTCATGTAAATGAGGTTTAGTTGACCCTTGGAGCTAGAAGTAGGAAAGCACTCAAGGGCCTCAGATTGGGTGGCACCACATTTAATGACTCAGCCAATCATTACATGTAAGTAGCTAATCTTAATTGTCTGGCTAATGACATATAATTCTAGTGGTACATATTTTTTAATAATTAAAAGTAGTAGTTGTTTCTAAGGTAGTGATACTGAGTCTCTGGTAGGCTTAGTGCCAACATTATCTATATAATAACTAATAGGTAAACACATCTTAAAAAAATAAGCACACTGAACACACTCTAAAACATTACCTTGTAAATCCTGTTTTAATACCAGTAGCTCCATTACTGAAACATTACTTTCAGGAATGCTATGAATATTTCATGTGAAATTAGAATGAGAGCAATCTCATCCACCTACAGATTTTATCACTATCCCCTGCTCCTCCCAGAGTCTTTCCTTGTTAGGAAAGAACTTGGAAGTTTAGAGACTTAAGTCAACCTTTTTTATGATTACATTCTCCTTTTCCATCCAATAATTTTCCACAGAGAATTTATTTGTATTAATTCTTTATCTGCATCTATAGGGATATTTAAGAACAAAGTCAGAGGATGTGTGTCCTCTTAAAGTATTTTGTGGTTCCTATTCTTAATTTCCTAAGAACATTTATAGTGCTCAGGAAACAGAAGTTGGAGGATCATGAGTTAGAAACCAGCCTGGTTCTAGAGTGACTTATATTATCCAATTGTTGTGTGTGTGTGTGTGTGTGTGTGTGTGTGTGTGTGTGTGTGTCTGTGTCTGTGTTTGGTACATCAAACATGGAACCGAGGTTAGCAGTTCAAAGGCAAAATTCTCAATATTTTATGTAAAATACAGAAAATATTGCCCATTACATAATAATTCTTATTATCAATGGCATCAATCTATCTACAAATGAGGAAATTACATCTATAAAGTTGTTTCTATTTTTTGTGGTCCTGTTATGTTTCCATGTCAGTTTGTACTCATTTATTGATATATAAAATTGGGTAGAATAGAATACTTTATTTCTCCTCAATTTCTTTTATGTCATAGTCATTTATTTCATAACAAGGTAAGTTATTTTTGATAAGGATATTGATACTAAAGACGTTCATATTCTTTATCAAAGTGAAATAACACAATGGAGGGTATGGCAAGCTTTCAGTACTACACAGAAGAAAAAGAAAAAAAAAAGGAAAAAAAAGGTATACCAAAAAAGTAGGGTGTACTATGTCTGGAAAAAAAAGTGCAAGAATGTCAGTCTCAGAAAAGATGAATAGAACTGGTGCAGTGAGTTACTATTGTGCAATATAACAGCATGCCCACATGATAGACAAGTTAATAATTACCTAAGGATCAGGAACACTGGGTCATGATTTTACCTGACATGATCAGAAATGATACAGCAGGTGGAATGCTGTTACATAAGGCAGGTATGTGTGTGTGTGTGTGTGTGTGTGTGTGTGTGTGAAAGAGAGAGAGAGAGAGAGAGAGATCATGCTCCCACATATATACTTGCAAATAATTTTACAGGTGCCAGAGTACATTGTTTCTATCTTTTCTTACATTAAAAAGTGACCAAAAGAATTGAGACAGAACAAAACATACTCTAAAATGATTTACCTTGCAATTATTAAGTTCTGTTCATATAAAATTATTGCACACAAGCCAATTAAATGGCTTATTGAGTAAAGTTGTACAATATAAAAAGCTTTGGATACGTAGTCTAATGTTTGACTTTCAGTATCAACAACAAGGCAAGGTTGCTAACTTTTCAGATAGCTTATTATAATAAGAGGAAATAGATAAAAAGGAATTACTGGCTAAAAAGTTTATCCACTTACAAATAAAATAAAGAAAATCTAGCCCCTATTATTTGGGCATAAACATAGTTGAAAGAGAAGCAAAGTAGATGACCATTCTGTGGAATGCTGGTTATACTATTTAACAGCAATTAACTCTTGAAAACTTACCAAATGTTCACATATTTAGAGTTTTTTTACCATCTATTTTATTGACATTTTAAAATCTAATATGAATGATTTAAAAACAGTAAAATAATAAAATTGGTCATTAAAAATATCTTCAGTTTTCCAACTGTACTGTAAAACTAAACAAGTCCCTAAATTATCATTGTGTATTGCATTCACTAATTACTTGTGATGCTTCCCTCAGATATATCTGTACTAAGGCCGTGATGATTGGGAGGACTTTGTCCTGTGTATTGGGCTGGAAATGCCACTTTAAATTGTGCCATAAATATTTAATGTAGGAGCTCGTGATGATCCAGCTGGCTGTGCATCAGCATTTTGGGGGACTTTGCAATGTGAGGACAAGAATAAGTCTTGTGAGCTGACCAGGTTAGTTTTAATGATCTCCATTTTTCTAACACAGCAAGAGTCACTTCCTCATTCTAGGTCTCAAATCCTCATATGGCAGCAATGGAACTACAGAGTCTTCATGATTAAAGCTTTGTTCTTTCTGCCGCATTAAAATGTATTCATTCTATGCTCTATTCCTTTGGTGGAAGTGACAAACAGAAGTTGGATAACCAACAGGAGCAAAAACTCTAATGGATTCAAGGACTTATTACTCCCACTAGCATGAAGTCTTTCAGACAGAGTGAATCATAGAAGGCTACTGGAGGAAAGAGGATTTTAGACAACGTTTCAATATATGTACCAAATAATAGTGATCTAGGCCAACTGGAATAGAATGTAAACTCTTTGCCTTCAACTAATAATGTTTAAATTCAACACAGATTTTTTTAGTGAGTTCACTTTTTATAATAAACTGTCTTTCAATTAGTGATGTTTTAATTCAACAAGATTTTATTATATAATATTTTATATATTTCATTTTTCATAAATTTAGTATTTTATGATCTATTTTATTGACACTTAAACTCTATTATGAATAATATACATATACTCTCTATATGTAGTTAGACAAACAGAAAAAAACAAATAACAAGATCCAACTCTAAAAAGATAATTATGGATGGATTTATTTTTTCTGTTTGCTTATCTGGACACCAGTGGCTCATGCCTATGATCTTAGCTACTTGGGAACCTGAGATCTGAGGATCATGATTCAAAACCAGCCAGGAAGACTCTTTTTTGTAAGATGCTTATCTCCAACTCACACCAAAAAATCCAGAAGTGGAGCTGTGGCTCAAGTACTATCTTTGAGCACAAAAGCTCAGGGACAGTGCCCAGGTCCTGAGTTCAAGTCCCAGGACTGTCACACACATATAAAAATTCTAGTATTAACAGCTCTTAAAAGGTCCTTTTCAATTTTCAAAGCAAAGAACAGAAAAGAAAGTATACAATTACCACTTTGAAATAAATGCACATTGAAATAAAGAAAAAAGTACATCCTAAAATAGAACATCAGACAGAACTTTACATTGTAAGCTACAAAGAAGAATATGCTTATGCTGACTTCCAAGATGATGACAGAAATAAAATAGCAAGAGTCTCTATGATGTTGGATATTTATAGAAGGAAGAATGTTATCCATGCAGTAGAAAGTGCATTGGCCTTGGACAGAGGATGCTTAAATTTCAGAGGTGCTACCTTTCTAGCTTCTTGACCTTGAGAAGCTTACCTATTTTCTTCTATAACATGGAGGATGATTTATCTCACAGAGCTCTTGAAAAGATATGTTATAGGAAAAATAGATTTGCAAACTGAAAAGCTACCTAGAATAAGATACATTACCATAACATCATTTAAATTTGCCTTTGAGCTTACATGTTTTTGTTTTAAATTATTTTCTTGTAGAAACAGTACAACTTGGTTTTTCTTTTATTCTAATTATTGCTGTGACTACAGATCTAAACTGAAAATGTTTGCAGTCACCTCCAGGCACTTACACGAACATAGGGTCCTTTATTGACTGAGAGAAATAGGAAACCATAGGCTGTTGGCCAAGTAAAACGACCTGTGGTCTAATCTGAGCTGAACCATTTGAGCTCAGTCATTCCTGCAATTTCACTTCACTGAGGTTTGATGGTAAGTGTGTCTCTGGCATTATTCCTTGGAAACCTTCTGATCTCCCAGGGCAAGTGGGCAAGGCTTAGAAGCCATGATGATTGAGTAGAGGAAGTCCTGTCAGTGCTTTGGAAACCAAATCCAGTCTGAACCTATCTGAATGGGCCTGAAGTCCTTGGACTGTCTTCACTTATCTTTGTTTTTTTTAATATGATTTTTATTGTAAAAATGCTGTACAGAGGGGTTCCAGTTACATGAGTAAGGTAATGAGTCCATTTCCTATCCAGCATTGTTACCTCCTCCTTTGTTTTCCCCCTTCTATCCCTTCCCTCCCCATCTCCCCCACTTCTCCCTCCTTCCCTGCAAAGTTGTAA
The DNA here is from genome assembly GCF_000151885.1 of Dipodomys ordii. Classification (NCBI taxonomy): domain Eukaryota; kingdom Metazoa; phylum Chordata; class Mammalia; order Rodentia; family Heteromyidae; genus Dipodomys; species Dipodomys ordii. The sequence continues at coordinate 30,516,217 of NW_012267221.1, read as the reverse complement.
AGTTCATTTTCAACAGAATGTCTTGTACACCTCATTGTTATAATGGGTCAACCTGTATTCTTGTTTCAGCATTTTGTTATTTCCCTTCCCCTTTCCAAATTTTTTATATATATATATACATTTTTCTGTATATATGTATATATATGTACATATGTATATATATATATGTATGTATGTATACGTATATACACAAGATGCAGGGCACCAGAATCGAATACAGTAAAACAGGGATTATACCTTGGGGCGGGGGGGGGGAAGAGCATACCAAAGAAACAAAAAAATCACATAGTACTTTATAAATACATTAAAAACAATACCAAGAAAGAAAAAAAACACTTGTGTCCCTATCTTGGGTTCATTTTGCTTAACATCATCTTATATGGTCATATTTATATAGCTTTTGACCTTTTCTGCCTGTCCTAGACATCTACTTTGTTTTTATCAAGTCTCAAGTTTAGTGCAATTGTGAACAACTTCTGCATAACATTTCTATAGACTACAAAGGAAATGGTTGACTTATTGAAAAGAAAAAAATGGGAATGGCCTGTAGATGTTGGTGAAATAGATGAGGTCTTCAATGAGAACATCCCAGGTGCTCTGTCACAGCTAATTAAAAGCTAAGACAGGTGAATTATAGGACATAAATGAGAGATTATGACAAATCAATTATGAAAAGTAAAGCTGCCATGGTCAATCACCTGTTATATAATTATGTGTACAGAGCCTTGCACATGAACCAGGGTTGGTCAAAGAAGAACATGCATCAGCAGTGTTGCTATGCAACATCCCCATGGTTCCAATAGCATAATATTTGGGTTACCACCATTTGTACATCACTCAGGAGGACGCCAAGACTCACTGGCTCATAGTCATCCCCTGCTTTAAACCAGCGTTCACTGACTCTAAGTGGAAGGCTCTTAGCACCACAGAAAACCATAACCAGTATCAAAGACGTGGAAAACTAACTTGGGAGTGAGTGTGCGATCTAAGACACTTAAAGTATATACTGTGTAAAACAATTTTGAAAATCTAGAAAAATGGTTCTACTTATAAAATAGAATTAGCTGAAAATCATGGATAGATTTGGGGGCAAAGGAGAGATTGAAGACTTAGAGATGATTCCAAGGTTGCGAGGTTTTAGGATTAAAAGAATAAGGTTAAAAATGTGCAAAAATACTAGGAGTTGGTACATTATTTTCAAAGATGAATGACAGTAGGCATGGTAGTTCACGTCTGTAATCCCAGCACATGGGAGGCTAAGGCAAAAAAAACTGCAAGCTCCAGGATAGCACTGGCTACCTAGGGAGAGTTCGTCACCATTTAAAAATTTAAAAATATAATGTATTAGTTAGACATTGACTTCCAGGTAGCAGCTAGAAGAGCTCACATTCTGTATCATCTGATGTTGAAATATCAATTAGCGCTTGAAACCTATTTAAAACCTGAACTACAATGTTAAAGCAGTATTCTTATATGTGTAAACTTATTTTTTAAATTATCTTCTTATTTTTTAAAGAATAACTAACAAATAGTACAAGACACTATGTGAAAAAATGAACTTTACAATTTAGGCCAGGGGAGGGGAGTATCGTTGTGGAGGTGGGAGGGAAGGGATGGTAGGGGAAAACCAAAGGAGGAGGCAGCAATGCTTGATAAGAAATGTACTCATTATCTTGCTGATGTAACTGTAACCCCTCTGTACAGTATTTTCACAATAAAAAAAAACAAATAGTACTATTTTAATTTATGTTAGTAATGTCATTTTTTTTTGTTGGTCCTGGGGCCTGAACTCTGGGCCTGGGCGCTGTCCCTCAGCTCTTCAGCTCAAGGCTAGCACTCTACCACTCAAGCCACAGCGCCACTACTTCTGGCTTTTTCTGCTTATGTGGTGCAGTGGAATCAAACCCAGGTCCTCATGCATGCAAGGCAAGCACTCTACCACTGAGCCACCTTCCCAGCTTCAATGTCAATATTTTTACCCAAAGCTTTCCAAGCATTATGATTAGCTTTTAATCTGTTCCTTTTCAATTCAAAGGCTTAAAAACTAAAAACCTATTATGGCTTCTTATTCCCCTTAAAATTTGAATTTACAAAGCTCTTCTAGATACATTTATCACGTCCTGGCCATTTTGGAAGTCAAGTCATTTAATAGATGTGGATTTTATTACATAGAAAAGGAATCTGTATACTTACTCTTTTAATGTATGACTTTTGTATGCATGTGCACATATGCTGGTTCATGTAGATATCTATCCATATTATTCTTAAATAATCCATTTATCAACAGAAAAGCAGAAAATATTTTCAGTGAAGCAAAATATTCTAAAAATTGGATTCCAAAATAACTGTTCTTATTCCTCAATTATGTGTACTTAGTTCTATTTTTACACATGAGCCAAAATACATTTACATGCGAAGTGTGATTTTGAAAAGTGTTTCCATAATGATGGGAAATTGCAGGCCTTGGAGGAATAAAGGTAAAAAGAAAGATCAGCAATTGCCTGTTTTAGCTCACATAGTATTTCTCCCCCCCCCCCAGGATTATTAGCAAACGTAAAATGTTATTATACTCTAACCAGCAAGACTGTCAAGATATTTCCCTTTGATTGTACTGATTTTGGCAGTTTATTTCCCACATTTGTTGAGCACCCTAGTTGTCACTGTATCAAACTACTCTAAATGATATGTGGTTATTGAGTTAAATTTACAGCAGGAATATAGATATGACACTTCCTAAAGTGTTGGGATCTAACATATTAGGAGAGTCCCAAAGGGCAGAGCATGGAGAAGGCTGGTGTAGCACCCAGATGGGGGTGAGCATGTTTCCTGAGGTCCCTAAACTTCACAGGGTGACATGCTCTAGGACATGCCTATCCCTCTATCTTGAGCTTTTAGACTTTTTTTTTTTTTTTTTGGTCGCTCGTAGGGCTTGAACTCTGGGCACTATCCGTCAGCCCTTCAGCTCAAGGCGAGAGCGCTCTACCACTTGAGTTACAGCACCACTTCCGGTTTTCTGGTGGTTTATTGGAGCTAAGAGTCTCACAAACTTTCCTGCCCAGGCTGGCTTTGAACCGCGATCCTCAGATCTCAGCCTCCTGTGTAGCTAGGATTACAGGCCTGAGCCACCGGTGCCTGGCTCTTTTAGATTACTTGCTGATGTGTTAAAGAAATTATGTTGCATATCTACAGTAGTTATGTTTTACCACTAATACCAATAACTTCAAAAGGCGCAGTTTAGGTAGTATGGAAATTAATTTGGAGTAGTATTTTCTAGCATTTCTAAAATCTTCCCATGGAGATGTCTTTATATCTTACTTTTCTCTTCAGTTTCCTTAGTAGACATGTCAATTTATTTGAATGGTGTGAATAGAGTTTGTATTTTTCAAGTGGCCTACAGCCCCAACCATAACCTATGGTCATACATAAACCCCAGGCCCTCATCTGTGTCACCTCCCTGGTCAAATTTTAGTTTAAGATCCTGGCAAGTTCTGCTACTAAGCTGTGTCTGTAATTGCTGTGAGAGGGTCAGATTAGGACTCAGTGGAAGTCATACATAGAGAAAGGTAGAGCAAAGGATAGAAAATATCAATACTTGAAGACTTGCTTCTGAATACTTCCATATTAAAGGAACTTGGAAATAATATTTCTCAGTAATTGTATCACTTTGCTAGATTTCTTTTCCTACAAGTCACCTAACATACTGTTTTGTTAAATATGACCATCAATTAGAATACAATCTGTTAGCCACTTTTTCAGTCCTAAATTTGAAAAGTAGATGTGTAGTTTATATGTCAAGAACAGCTGCTAGGGATTTCATCTGGGTCTATTATGCAGACACAAAAGTATACATCTAGCAGGAACAGGCATCTCATACCTGTAATCTTAGCTATAGAGGAAGGTGAGATTTGAGGGATAAGGTTCAGAGCTAGTCCAGGGAAGACAAATCTGAGAGTATCATCTTCAGTTAACCAGAAACAAACTAAAACGGGAAGCTTGGCTCAAGTGGTAGAGCCCCAGAAAGCCAAGCAAGAATCTAAGTTCCCAGTTTAAGTTTCAGTGCCAACACAGAAAAAAGCACACTTATTTATTCAATGGACTTAACATTGTTTCATCTGGCCATATTCTATATTTGGTGCAATACGATAATGTTGGGGAAAATATATGCTATTTGCAACCACATGACCCCTGTTTCCTCACCTACCAAGTCTTAAGAGGGCAGCTTCTTCCCTAGGGTGATTCAGACAGGAGGAAGCCACTAAAGATTCATATATTGGTCTCAGCAGCACTCCTCCGTCTCTTCTAAATAATAGTTGCTATTTACTATGCATCAACTGTGTAGGGTACTGTGTAACATCATAATTTGATTCTAAGAGACTTCTGTAGTAGACATTATTTTTAACAAAGTGAAACATGCTTTGTATTTTGCCATATTGTATGTGTATTTTTGACACATATCATTAGTTTTACTCAAAATACATTATGGCAGGATTGACACAGTGGCTCATGCCTATAATCCTATATACTCATTGGGAAATGATCAAGAGGATTACAGTTTGAAGCCATCTGGGAAACAAAATCTCAAACTCCCATCTCAACTAATAAAAAAAATTCTGGGTGTGGCAATGTGATGCCAGCTATGTAGGAAATGTAAATAGGAGGATCACAGTCCCCACAGGCCTGAAAATAAACATGAGACTCTATTTTAAAAATAACAAAAAAGTAAAATTGACTGAAGGTAGGACTAAAGTTGTGCCTGCCTCGCAAACATAAAGCCCCGAATTTAAACACCAAATTAGATATAACACCTCAAGTTAAATATAAATAATAAGCATTTGTCTTGTAAGTTTCTCTGTGAGAAGAGAGGACTCTATCTTAAAACCTAGAATAGTAAGTGTCCCTGTGCCAAAAAATAAAGTCTGACAGGAAAACATGAGACTTTAGGATTTTTAAAAATCAATTTACATTTAACAGCTCACTATCATTTAACTCCAACTCCATTAGTACTATGGAATGAATAGTAAAGCTGTAGCTATGATCCCCATCCTTAAATCATAAAGGCAAAAGATCAAAAGAAGCCATGCAAATGCTTTGTAGATAGTAAGCATGATAGATAGTGCCCCTTTGCCTTAGCCAGAGCTAAGCCTTAGCTTAGCTTTAGCAGCCTGGGCTTGTACTATTATGGTTGTTTGCTGGTTCATCCAGTCATACCATCCCTTATTATTTAGGCCACACATTCTTAGAGGGTTTAGGAATAAGGATTCAACAATTATTTAGTGGATTGAAGTGTGTATACAGTATAAACCAATAAATAAATTTAAGAGTAGAAGGTGAGAAAAAGCATTGACATAACAGTCTATGAGTCAGAGGAAGTTTTGGAGAGTCAAGTGAACCTTTCACTGCCATTGAAATACTAGAAATTTGTGGAAAAGATGGAGACTGATTTCTGCACATGGGTCAGTCAAGATTAAGTCTGAAGAGCTGGCATGAGGAGACCACTTCACAAAAGAAAGGAAGGTCAGTCAGCATGCAGAACTAGCACAGGGGTGACAGATGGAGGGAAGTAAGAACATTGGAATAGAAGGAACGTTCAGCCAGCAGAGTGTTGATAGATGTCAATACTCTCAACTGTCTGTCTTTCAACCTGATATTAAATTACGAATTCCATGTTTGGCCAAACACAAGTTGGCCACAAATATGTCAATTGCTGGAAATCACTTTTTATAACTTTATAGACATCAGTAGAGTGCTTATTTCACCAGAAAATTTAGAAGATTTCATATTCCATAAAAACTATATGTGCAAACAAGGCATATATAGTTGAACCAATACAATCCTATGGTATATATAACAGTTCCACAACTGGAAATGCTTTGATGAATTTCTAACCATGCACTCCCATCTACTAGAGCACCAAATACAATCAAGATAAGAAAATGACAGGGCTAACTTCTAAGAAGGAATGCTGGCTTTATGAGAACTGAAACTTTCTTAACAGGGATATAGAGACAGAGGGATTACAGCTCTCTCTATCTCATTATCTACTTGGTTTTGACACTGTGGAAAGATTTTCTCATGACAACACTTCAGTTTAATAAAGAAAGAAACTGAGTGCAGGGAGGCTAAGTACATTCTCAGTGTTTAACCACTGACAAACAACAAAGCTGAGATTCAAGCTCAAGTCAGCTCCAATAACCTAGAGAGGCTAAAAATGATTAGAAGTGAATTGGCCCTATTGTAATTCTATTGTATCTTACCAATCTACTTCTCCTTTTAAAAAGCCATAACAATTGTGAGTGGTATGTGTTATTATTATTCAAGATGAAAAAAGACATCATCTTGCTAAGTTAAAGAAGAAATAATTCAATCTTACTATCTTCCCTTTCATTTTTCTTATACATGACTTGAAGATTACACTAGTCTCTTGAACACTAATGCCATGGCATTACTGGAAACTGGAGCTTCATCTCTCACTCAATTACTCCAATTGATTGGATGATTTGGCTGCACATACTGAATAATTATGCAAAAATAAGACCAAGAGTTGTGTGGTAAATGAATTGCTAAGAGCCAGATGAGTCCTTTATCTTCAAATCACTTGACATAATTTGGCATCCAATATTTTATTAAAAAAATATGCTGAGAAAGTAACACAGGTATTTCTAACAATTCTTTAGGAATTGATACCAGGTGACTTTTCAATGGTATTTAAAGAGGAAACCTTTGTTTTGCACTATAAGAAACAATAACAAGGCAAAACAAATGGTGCCTGCTCAACCAGGATCATGGATAAGAACACATTACAACCACATTTTGAAAGAAGATGAAATAATTTGGAAGAAAACATAACTGTGTGGACTATGGGTCAGCAGAGCTTTCATTTGAGTGCATTGGATGGGAGGTCCCTGGTGGTGGCAGGCAATTGTAAGTTTGGATTTGTTGATCTCTTTACCTGCCCATTAGAATCCTGAGGGAAAACATCACTGTAATCTCTGGAGCTTGCTGTCAACTATCTAGTGCCTTCTGACCATAAATCATTCCTTTGTAAATATGAAAAGAGAGCGCATTCATATGAATGTCTTAATACTACAAATGAATATCCACTAGCACTGTATTGACCCTGCAAAGGCTCCCATTATATTTTAATAAGGAGATTCATGACAAACAATATGGAGTTCCTCCGGGATATGAATAGTAGGGTTAAGTCCAGTGTTATTTTCTATCATCTAACATCTCAGGATTATAAACCAAAGCCTTCAAAACCTTACTCCTTATCTTACCTGGGGTTCAGAAATGTTTATCTTATTTAGAAAGTCATGTGCTACACACAGAACTCACTGTGGTTTTTCTTTCAGTTTGATAAGCCACATGGGCAAGCTTCTGGAAATCCTAGTTCTCTTCAGTGACTAGACTTATTCTAAGTTTGGTAAGGCACAACACATATCTCCTGTGTCTCAGATCTCAGATCTCATTTGTCTCATATTAAATAATGTTTCATAAAACGTATTAAATAAAATTTCAGATCCTGAGACATTCAAAGACTAAAAGACTCAGAACGCTAGTGTCCCTCAAATTTGGCTATGATAATGTGTTCAATAAATATCCTGTCCAATCATTTTACATTATGTTTCTATTCTTGATTTTAGAAGTACAATAAGCTTTTAGATGACGACCAAACTCCTGGGTACTTACCCAAATCTTCACTTAAGCTCCAGGCCTCTTATAGTTCACTCATGTTTAATAGGCATCAGATCCATTAAATATAATTGTAAACATACTGCCTCTGCTTAACAGTAAGTGGAAAAGAGTGGATGCCACAAACTTTAATATTCTGAAGGTCTGGCTAGGATAGCATTTTACTGGAAGACTGTGTCCAGCTCTGGTGCCAAAGGAGAGAGATAGGGGAGAATCTGGACATAGTTCACTGAGTTCTCAGAATACTCAGCACAGAAAAGACAGTAATAAAAGTATTTTAAATAGGTGAGAAAGTAAACTTTTATTGAAGAGAATACATGCAGCATTGTATAAAGTGGTGAACTTACCCTAAAATTTGGCTCAAGAAACTATATTTTCTAACACATTAAATTATCAAGCCTGAAACTAAACCCAGACATAATTATAGATTCTTCTTTGAGACATAAAACAGAACAAATCTCTGGGATGTGGATTAGATTATGTCTTCCAGGAAGATGTATGCTAAGATTAAATGTATTCCAAGGTTATTTTCTATTTCCATATTTCTAATATTGTATTTTAGTAAGCTTTCTGTTGCTGGGGAAAAATGCCAATATAAACAGCTTTTCCAGAAGGTATAATTTATTTTGGCCTATAGCATCAGAGGGTTCAGCCTATGGTTGTATGGCCTCATTGTTTTGGGCCTGTAGCAAGGAAGAAGATCTTGGCAGGGAGTGTATAATGGAGCAAAGTTTCTGTATTCAGAGCATCCAAAGACAAAGAGAGGGAGAGAGACAGACAGACAGACAGACAGAGACAGAGACAGACACACAGAAAGAGATTATTTCAAGGACACATTCCTAACAACCTAACAACCTCACTTCTTTCCTCTAGATCTTCACTTTTTAAAGCTCCCATAGCTCCACAGATCAATAATAAGCCTTCAGCACAGGGGCTTCAGGGAGACATTTACAATCTAAACAACAGCATAGTTGTAGCCAACTATACAGTGTTAATCATAAATCCACTTAGAGACAAATAATGCTCAAGTAATGATAGAAAGTAAAATAGCCAATTATTACTGCATAGAGAGGATACTTATGTATAGGCTTCCCTTGATATAAAACTGTAAGAACCGTATCAGTTAACTACAAATAATAGATGAGTGAAAGCCCACAGACAATGCTATGCTGTGGTAAAACTTTAGAGAGATTGTCACAGATCTATAAGTCCACTCAGAGGAAATGAGAATATGGGAAGACCGTTAGCTATAAAAGCTAACTTGGATTAATAGTCCCAAAATCATTTGAAAAGATAATATACGTCTATGGTGATTTCCTAAACCTAGATTTCAAGCCTCTATTACCTTGTTACTGATGACTATTTAGAGTTATTCCTAGAAGCAAATACTTTTGTTCTGCCTCTTCTACCATATAAACCAAGTCTTTGCTATCAGTCTTCCACATTTTTCCATTTTGAGTTAAACTGAAATACCAATTTATGTCAGAGGGTGATATATTGTTGGTAAAATCGGTATCTGTTTCTACAGTTGAGAATTCTAGGCCATCCATTAGTAAGGAATTATTGGGATGTATTTTGCTCAGGGCAATCCTTAGACCCCAATCCTCCTATCTATTGCCCTCTGTGTATCAAGTATGAATTGTCTGTCTGGCCTATTTGTAGAGATGGGGTCTCATTCATGTTTTGCTGAGGCTGACCTTGAACCTCAATCTTCTTGATCCAATGGGATGTTTTACTGTTCCTGGAATCTAACCAATCAAGTATTGACCTCATCTCTGAGTTTAGAAGAGCAGAGAGATGAACCATCAAACAAAACAATCTGAAATCATATGTTAAAGTATTTTCTCTCCTGTTGCCTACCATCAAAGCAAATAACTATACAAAAGACATAGGTATATCTAAATCTAAAACAAAAGGATTCTTTTAAATACTTTCATAATTGAACATTTCTGTAAACTTCTGAAACTTTGAAAAAGAGTTAACTTAAGATGTAACCATGTAAACTATTTTGATCATTACAATAACTGTGGGTAGAAGGAATGGCTTTTATAAGTCTTGTTTTATAGAAGATAAAGAAAAGCTGGTGACATCCCTTACCAAAGACCATTTGACCAAAAAGAATAGAATCCCAAGTTTGTATTTTATCTGTTTTACTTTGGTTGCTAATTGTTTGTGGATTCTTGGAGTTATTCAGACAATAACCATAGTGACGGATCATTGTTACTATGAAATCTAGGTTTGAGTTTTTTCTGAAAGAATAGACCCCTACTCCTAAATCTCTGCTTCTCACACACACTGACTCTGAGAACACCAGGCCAAAACCAACTGCTCCCTTTGTAAATTATTATAGTTTTTGTGAAAAAGGAGAAAGGTATAGAAAGATGATATTACTAAAATAACATTTGTGAAAATGCTGCTGACTTCTAATTTCTGTCCAATGGTGCTTATAAACAGAGAGAAAGAGGTCACTTAGGAAAATAAGGCAGCACAATGCATGACTAGGAAGTATGGTAAGAAAAAGATTTCTAGAGAAACACACATACGGTTTCTCAGGAATATTTAAATATTATTCCAAGTCTACTAGGATGAGTGGTCCAGGCAAAGGATTTATTTCAAGCTGGGTTTGCTTGTTTGTGGGAACTCTCTTTAAAGAGTTGTCATCATCTTTCCAAACTATCACTTCTAGTAAAATAATATTAGAGGACTACTTTTCCTTTTTTTATATACACTCCTCCTGTGTAAAATAACATACATTTGGCATGAAAGAGGCAGTAGTTGCTATTTGAGAGATTCAAATGAGATATATCGAGTACAATTAGATGACTTCACTATGATTGAACAGCAATGGCAGTTGCAGAGCTTGGAAAGCTCCTTTGTAGGAGAGTGAAGCACATCTAGGGCTCAGGCATTCTAATGGGAAAGACATTATCAGGTGTGGTGGACATTTTAGCACCATGAGCAAGACAATGATAGAAAATTGCTCTAAAATTACATTTAAACTGCAACAATTCAATTAGAGTTGTTTGTAAATTGTAAATCTATATCATTTGCACCAATTATTCAACCAAAATATAAATTAACATTTACTAAGTGATATGGTATATTTGATGATTTATTTTAAATGTTATGGCATTTAAAAAAATAGAAGACCAAATGATAATGCTTTGTTATTAAAATTCAGGAAAATATAACAGCAAGGCAATTATATTACAAGGAAGAATAAGCTTACTTATTGCCTATCAGCTGAACATTTCCCTATATTTTGACCCAGTAATGATTAACTATGAAGATATTCTTGTCTCCTTCTGTGTTTAATGGGAATGAGTCTGAAAAATTCAACAACCTGGGTAGATGTACTAGGCTTTGAACTACTCAAACTTGTTTTCTTTTTGGCCTTCCTTCGAAAGGGAAGCATCCAGCTTTTAGGCCATGTAAGGCCCTAAAATCAGCCTTGCCAAGACAACTGGAGACTGGGCCTGAAATTCAATAAATGTAGGGTTTTTTTCATAGCAACATAAACATCAATACCAACTAACATGACATCCAAATGTCTCTTGTATAAAAAGTTCTTCCTATCAACCTGGTTACAAATTAATGCAATGATCTCTCCTATCCTACAAATATTTCTAAAAGCAGTATTTAAATGTAAGACAGAACTCAGCCCACTGAGAAAGTAAGTAATGCCTGTGTATTGAAGATGATAATTCTCAGCCAGGAATAATAATGTAGTTTCAGTTTTTATAGGAAATGGGAAATAAAAACTCAACAAATGGATGCAACCATTCTGAATGGCTCTCAAATGGACAGTGCTGAAAATTGATCTGATTACTTGTCAATTGCATTATTCAGAGATGACATCAGCAGCAAAGCTTTAGCTAGTGCTGGCTCTTTGCCCACTCTGACATAAATAAAAACCTACTCTGTAAAAATATAAACATCTCAGGGGCTGTAATTTGAAGCTTGAAACTTAATTAAATAACTTTTTTTCTAGTATTAATAAGCACTGAACCAGATTTCATACACCTGAACTCATGACAATCAATACTAATAAAACTTTTCACATCATATCATATCTAATGTCTTATTCTATAATCAAAACAGGCAGTTGGCTGTTTTGAGCCCTGTATTTCTGATTTTGGTCATGATCCAACTTATAGACTAGCTTGGAAGAATATTGCCAATTTGTTTTTACAATGCCATGCTATTTGATGCTGTTCAAACAATCATATTCTGACCAATTAGTATGTAAGATAACATGCCTCTTTACCTGGGGGGTTGCTTTCATTAAGAATCACAAGTGATGCTGGTGTAGGTCTTCTTTTCCTGATCTGTGAACGACAAAGGGCCAGCTAATGTTAGTGAGAATCAGACAATGTCCCCAGCTGCTCCACAGCTCACAAGCTGCCCATTTTTATCTTTTCCAGCATACAAAAGCAAACTTCTGAAAGGTACACAGTGTACACTTGCTATTTTAAAATAGAAATCCAACTAGTAGAACTCAGATACTACTATTAACTTTTTTGATCATATAACTATATTTCTAAAGAAAAGAAACAGTTGTATAAAATCAAACAATTAATGCATACAAAAAAGTTGGCTTGCTAATGTTAATTTTATGGCTCTTTCTTTTTTAATTGTAAAAATAGCATACAGAGGGGTTACAATTACATAGGCAAGGTAATGAGTACATTTCTTATCAAGCATTGTTGCCTCCTCCTCCTTTGCTTCCCCTTCCAAGCCCTTCCCATCTCCTCCCCCCCACCCCCACCCCCGTGCCAAAGTTGTAAAGTTCGTTTTTTGACATAACATATTGGACATCTCATTGTTGCAATGGGTCCAACTGTATTCCTATTTAAACAATTTGTTTTTTTCCCTTCTCCTCCACAAATTATCCAACATCAAATACAGTGAAAACAGGGGTTATACCGTGGGGGAGGGACATACAAAGCAAAAAAGAAATATCTTATAAATATGTTAGAAACAATAGCGAGAAAGAAAAACCATTTGAGTCCTTATCTTGGGGTTCATTTCACCTAACATCAACTTATCTGACTGTTTCTGCTTGTCTCAGACATGTACTAGCAATCCCACTTTGGGGCATTTACCCAAATGATCACAAACAAGACCATACTAAAGCTACCAGCACTACTCTGTTTATTGCAGCATTATTTACCATAGCTAAGAGATGGAACTAACCCAGATGCCCCTCAGTAGATGAATGGATCAAGAAAATGTGGTATATATATATATATAAACAATGGAATTCTATGCCTCCATCAGAAGGAATGACATTGCCCCATTTGTTAGGAAATGGAAAGACTTGGAAAAAATTAATTTAAGTCAAGTAAGCCAGGCTTAAAGAAACATAGGTCCTATGGTTTCCCTTATTGGATGGATCTCTTGAAGATTTGTAATCATGATGAGTTCAAGATCCATTGTTCTTATCTCTAAATAGGATTTGGGGAATTTGGAAATCTTAAATTCCTAGCATGTGTCATAATTAAATTAACGTGTAAGTTTCAAATTTCAACTGATATTATTAACTTTTTACTTTCTGCTACAATATTTAGAACAAACTCCACAAAAAATGAATATGGATCTTATTGCAATATGTTATTTGTTTAAAGGCTAAGAGCTTTTGGTGAATTCATTGTTTAGGAGTTACAGGAGCATATTTTGATTAGAATCTCTTATTTTGAGTATCCTTTAGTTTTTTAAAAACATTCATATATTTCCAAATACATATTCAGCAGAATAGAGGATGATAAAATGTACATTTAACATCTTGTTCAAGATTAAAGCAATGCTCCTTAAGTAGATAAACAGAGTCAAGGTTATCTTCATGTAGCCTGGTCTCCGTGGGTTGAATTATAATGAGAAGTATCAGGTTCAATAATGATTTTGAAGACTTTGTATCAAATATTTTGAAAATGAATCAGAGCTCATTTAGGTTTCAATTAATTAATTAGATTAATATCCTCATAGATTTTTTTTGCCTTGGACTCTGTTGTACAGTATATCTGTAGTTGAATCATAAATGATCTATTAAAATGGTGCCATTGCATGAAGAGTCTAAGTACAATTAATGTATGCTAGTAAAAGGAGAGAAAGAGCAAGAATCTAAGGAAATATGAATATGAAGCATGACACAAATGCAAACCAATATTAGACACAGAAAAAGAATTAAGTGTTAGAGCATATTATTTTTGACATCTAATTAAATGTTTTTAAAGCTATACATATACCTACAAACATTACCGATCACATATAATTATTCCTTATTGCATAATGAGAGGTATATTTTAAAATATTAAGCCCATAAACTGAAATTGTGATGAGCTTTAGTACTTTTATTGTTACATCAATCTTTTTATTTTAAAAATAATGAAATAAAATATTGCTAATATAGGTAATGTTTTCAAAGTTGCTCAACAAAGTCACCAATGACAAAAAAGTGTCACTTAAAAGTTATTTTTATAAGCAAAGACAAAGGCTTATGGCTCCAAATTGGAATTTCTTTAAAGTCATTTGAATTTTGTATGAAATATAATGCTATTCAAATTATAGCCAATGGATTCCTAATGCAACTCAAAATACAAGCGCTGATGGAAACCAACTTATTCCTCTCTCATATATTCTAGGAAATTCAGGGTTTGGCAATTTCAAGAGGTAGAGAAACTTACAAGGAACTTATCACCGTAAATAAGCGCTCCCCACCCAATTCCCCTTACCTGCTCTGCTGCCTCTGGTGCAATCTGACTCTGGAATAATGGCACAGCAAATTGTATCTTTTTGGGGCTGTTTGGTTCCATGTTAATAATGATAATTAGAGATGTGAAGAGCTTAGGAGGATGAACCCCAAATGGTTTCCGGAATGCTTCCACAGGCACACTACACCACACCACACACAGTGCTTTGTAAGAATTAACTGTAATTCCAGACAGAGCAACTGAAGATGCCGCGGTTATTAACTCCCGGTCTTTCTTCCGCAGCCACAGTGATGCCCGGCTTGCCTGTTACCCCACCAATCCCTTGGATCCTCTCAGCACAATACAGAAAGCAACAATAAGCTAATTGTGTGCCTGTTCACTAATACACATGCCAGACAGTCACTCAACAGCTAATTGAAAATGCAATGCTAGCCTTGAAGAACCCACTGCCCTGGGATTTGAAAGAAAGGCTCTCTCCACTGTACATTACTAACCGGCTGCTCAAAAGTGCAATGTAAGCTCCCTCAGAGTATTGCAGGATGGACCATTCATTATTGATGAACAGAAAGCAGGAAGTGTTCAGAGTGGAGAAGGGCAGGGTTAGGCTATAGAATCATTTCATTTTTCGTGGCAATTTATACCACACACTTTTGCTACCTCATACTCAGGCCACCAAATAGAACAGTCATGGAGGGTAACCCATAATAGTATGCATGTATATATAGATATAGATATAGATAGATATAGATAGATAGATAGATATACACATATATATTATTTATCCATTTCATTTCAAGATCTGATTTGGTTAGATAGATCACATGAAGCTGAGCAGCAATATATCATGAGATCATCAGCATGCCTGCACGGAACCAATCTTCCTCAAACTCCTGTTTGACCATTAATAAATTCTGTGGCCTCAAGCAAATCAGATAGTGAGTAGACCTCCATATTTCTTAAGAGAAAAAGTGAGGGAGTTGGATTTGATGACCTTTAAGATCTCATTCCGTGTTAATGTTCTGCTTTATATAGTTCACAATTTTCATTATAGTGGAAAGTACTGAACAACTAAATTTAGCCAATAGCTGGGAAGTCATTGCTACTGAAATGACCTCTATTTTTGTTTCAAGCGTAGCCAGTGATAGCGCCTGACTGGAAGAGCACAGAAAAAGGCTTAGTGGAAGGCTAATGGTATCCAACCTTGTGGCTTATTGCCAATCATGGAGATGCATGAGAAACGGAGTAGAAAGGATAGCCTCCGGAAAATCAGGATGAAGTCATATGGCTTGTGGTCCAGAAAGATGAGGACACTGGAGGGACCACCACCTTAGTTAATATAAAACACAAGATGGTAAAATTACCAGATAACCTTCACATACATGGACATTTTGAGAAGGAAACTTGAAAATTAAGTTATTTTAATGGAAAAAGAATTTTCTCTACTTCCTTATTTGAAAGGTATTCTTTTATGGCTACTCAGTTTTTATTAATTTTTTATTGTGAAAATACTGTACAGAGGGGTTACAATTACATGAGCAAGGTAATGAGTACATTTCTTATCAAGCATTGTTGCTTCCTCCTTTGTTTCCCCTTACCATCCCTTCCCTCCCATCCTGAAGTTGTAAAGTTCGTTTCGAAATAACATCTTGTACATCTCATTGTTACAATAAGTCCACCTGTTTACCTACTTAAACAATTTGTTTTTTCCCTTTCACTCTCCAAATTATACTAACATCAAATGCCATGAAAACAGGGGTAATACCGCGAGGGAGGGACATACAAAGGAACAAAGAAATCATCTCATAACCCAGAAATGAACCCACAGACATATAGCCATCTAATCTTCAATAAGGGAGCTAAAAAAATAGAATGGAAAAAAGACAGCCTCTTCAGTAAATGGTGCTGACAAAATTGGCTAATCACTTGTAAAAAAAACTACAGCTAGATCCTTATATATCACCCTGCACCAGAATCAACTCCAAATGGATCAAAGACCTCGGAGTCAAAGAAGACACCCTGAAAACATTACAGGATGGAATAGGAAAAACCCCAGGTCTCCTTGGCACAGGCCGAAATTTTCTTAATAGAGGCCCAGAAACACAACAAATCGAAGAAAGGTTGGACAAATGGAATTGCATGAAATTGCAGAGCTTCTGCATGGCAAAGGACATAGTTAGCAAGATCATTAGAAAGCCCATTGATTGGGAGAAGATTTCACTAGCCATACAACAGACAAGGGTCTTATATCTAAAATATACCTGGCTACTCAGTTTTTAAATGTATTTTGGGCATTTACTATATATGATTAGATATTGGTTACTATTTCAGGTTTTACAAATAAGTTTCCATTTTTTCTTTAAGTTCTGAGTCCATATGGAGAAGTCATCATAATGATTTGAGTATGCAATGTTCTGTTGAAAGAATATGGAAAGTAGTATGAATTATTCAAGTATTTTCTATACTGCTAATGGGAAAATCAAATGAGAAAGTAGACATGAAGATACTTTTTAGGTGGAGAAAAGTACTTACCAGTAAGTTTGCAATAAGCTCATCTGAATGGGGTTGAAAGGAAACATTGGTTTCAACATTTCATGTAAAATCCAATAAAAAGTCTTCAGAGATTAAAAGGTCATTATGATGTTAGCTAAGTATAAGTATGCCACAGTATTGGGAAATTTATGTAGTCACTTAATCTCATTAAAGAAATATTTGATAAAAATAAAAAATTACAATGCAATACAAAAAAGTCTTCAAAAAGAAAATCATTGATGAAATTAATTCAGTGAGTATTTCTTGAAGTTATACAAAATGGTAACCGAGAAAATATATTTAGTTAGGAATTAGTTTAAACTACCTCATAATTAATTCCTTCAGTTCAAAGCCCAGCCCTGCTACTTATCAAGTTTATCAGCATGGGAAAAGAGACTTTTTTCTTGTGAAGCTTAGATAAATTCCTAAAAAGAGCTCATTAAAAGGTAGATATATATCACTCAATAAGTGATAGATGTTAATTTTTTCCAATTAACTTTTTTCAAAAACATTAATCATATGTATCTTTATCCTGAATTACTAAGAATCTCTACCTATTAGGAGAAAATTGATACTAGTTGCCATAACAGGAGAAAAAGTGAAATTTCATGTGTGTATTATGGTACAACCAGCAATAATGTGATTCTGCTTAACTCATTTTCCACTTTTGAATAGTTTTATGAGACATAATATCATGGAGACTTTGTAGAACCTTGAGCTTTGTAGTTGTTCTTGTTACTACTTTGCTTTCCCCTCATGCTTTTTATGCTTGCTTGGCTGGCACTCTAGGACTTGAACCATGCAGCCATTGCTGGTTTATTGTTTGTTACATTAGGGATAGTGTCTCCAGAGTTTTATGCCTGGGCTGTCTTCCAATGGTGACCCTGGAGATCTTAGTCCTCTGAGTCGCTGGGATTACAAGTGTGTACTAACAGCTCTTGGTCCCTCACTTAAACTTCATGTTTTTCATGAGGCTAACTCATGTTCAGTCATCAGGACTTGGCTGGACATTATCACTTTCAGAAAGCTTTTGTAAATTTGATCCCCATGCCCACACAGAGTTTAGACCACCTCTTTTGTTCTCCTAGAGTACCCAGCACATGTCTCTATTTAGCACACTCATTACCTGTCCTTCAAGCATTTAATGTTTTCCACTGTACATATTCTCCTAGCAAACATTTGTTGAGTAGATGCTGCATTCTATTCCTTGTCGGACCTTTTGCTATGATTCTAAAAGAGAGGTTGTGGTAACAAGGATTTTTTTGTCTTTTTTTTGTGAAAATACTATACAGAGGGGTTACAATTACATGGGCAAGATAATGAGTACATTTCTTATCAAACATTGTAGCCTCCTCCTTTGTTTCCCCTTCCCTTCCTTTCCCATCCTTCCCCTGCCCCCCCCACCCAATCCTTCCCACCCCCCACCTCCTGCATCAAAGTTGTAAAGTTCGCTTTCAACATAACAACTTGTACATTTCATTGTTGCAATGGTCCACCTGTCGAAATCCTTTCTATCTTTCTTTCAAGACAGGCTCTTATTATGTAGTTCAGTCTAGTTTAGAACTGTTAATCCTCCTGCCTCAATCCCTCCAGAGTACTGCAATTTATTGGCATGCATAATGTTTCCCATAACTGAAGTCCCTTTCAAGCTGAATTATCAATTCCAAAATTACCTAAAATGCAACTTTATAAAAATTAATCACAAACTGCTTTGTTAAATGGCAACTCCTTTGTACAACTACTTGAAGATTTCATATACAGTATCAATAGAGAATAGAGATTCTACAGTTGGGTTTGATGTCACCACGCTGACTTAGAGACAATGTACAAAAGCAGACAAGGTACAAGCCAGCACTAGATATAAGTCAGGTGAGATCATATGTAATGACTTTAGACCTCTAGGTTCAACCCTCTGATATTGGCAGTTATGTTTAGATGCCCTCCCTCTCATACATTCCTTCAGTAACCTTATTTCCTCCATGAAGGAAAACCTACCAGAAAGTCAGGGAAAATGATGACATCATAATCATTATTAACATCATTATCATCATCATCATCATCATCATCATCAATCATTGGGATTTCTTAGAATAAGCACAACTATTTTAAGGTGAATTATTGGAAAACTTCAAAACTTTCATTGTTAACATTAAGAAATTTATGAGCTAGTAAAGACATACAGGTCTGTGTATAAAATGTGGAGTTGAGTCCCACTAATCTAAATTAAATTAGTGGCTCTCTCTTAGCACCTATGTAAATAAAATATGAGAGATGGTATTTTGCAGAAATGGTCTCAATAATATCTCCCATCCCACATATTGTTTTGAAACCATCTTTGCTACTCACTATCAAAAGAGATAGAGAGAGAGAGAGAAAGAGAGAAAGGCAATTTATCTCCTCTTGAATCAGTTGGCTTTAGTGACTCATCAGTAATGAATAGGATATAGAAGAAGTGATGTGTCCTGATTACCAAAGCGAGGTCACAAAAGACCAGAAAAACCCTGTTTTGCTCTTTTTTCTCTTGTAACACTTCCTTTTCATTCTTTTTTCTGGGAATGCTCCCTCTCATAAATCTGCCACTACACTGTGAAAAAGTCAAAGCCACACTCCCATCTGAACCAGACAGATATGTGAACTATACAGCCTCAGCTGGTTGAATCTTCAGAGCTGATACATCAGAGATCAAGAGGAAAGCAATAGCTTTCTTTCTCTGACTAAGCAGACACCCCAGATGTTATCTCCAAGGTCACTTTCTTTAGAAACTCATGTGATGTGCAGTGAGAAGCCAAGTCACTTGCAGAAGTCACAGGTGGACTCTTGTCCACATCACCAGTCACCCAGACTTTGAGTATGTCAGGCATCCCATGAGCTACACGAGTGAAGGAGTCATCCATAATTCCATCCCTGACCATGTGGGTCACCTCTAGATGTTGGAGTTTCCCCTATAAAGGCCCTAGACATAATGATTGGAACAGAGAGAATTCACCCCACTTTATTCTGAATTCTTCATATACAGAATGATGAGCATGAAACATGATGGTTATTTACGTCATCTACTTTAGAAAATTAGTACATAGTCAAGAGTAATTCCTGGATATACTTAAAATCATCAACATTCTTTTATAGCCAGGTATTAGGGTGATAACACAAAAGAAAAATCCACTTGAAGATATATGCATAAATATATGAGTCACTGTCAATAAATAATTGAAGACATGGGACTAGGTAAATTTGTCCAAAAACACATAAGCCTTAATGAGAAGGCTTTCTGGAATGCTAACAGACTCAATATCAAGGCAGAAAAGATGGGACAAAATGGAAATCAACACGATGCGCTGCCCCCCACCAAAAAAAAAGATTAGTCAAAATAGGAGAAAGATCAGGAAAGAATACCAAGATGGAAATCATGGTTAAGGAGAGTTTTGACAGGTAGATTGTGATCATCTTTGTGAAATTTCAGAAAATGTAAATAAAAATCAAAAACCATACCTGAAATCCTAGCTACTTAAGAAGCTGAAATAATGACAATGGCAGCTAGGTTAGCCTAGGCAAAAAATTCATAGAACCCCATCTCAAGACAAAAAAAAAATAAGCATGGTGGCATGCTACAATACAAAGTGTAAGTAGATATGATTAATAAAAGGATAGAAGACTTATCTCAAAAACAACGAAAGAAAACAGGGATGGCTCAAGAAGTAGTGTTCTTGTTTAGGAAGAACAAACCCTTGAGTCCAAAAATCATTACCACTAAAAAAATTCAAACTATATATTTATTTCAGTAATTGGGTTAGCGTATATAGAATCATTTTGCTAGAGAAACAAAGAGACACACAGAAAGAGACCGAGACAGAGAGAATTGCAATATAAAGGCTGCAGTAGGAGAAAGTGCTACATTGTCAGCCAGCATGCCTTACGAACATCAAGCTCAGGCAGAGATTGAAGGAAGCAGAGAGACAGGGTCTGTGGGGAGCTATCATCCAGGCAGTGAATTCTAGGCCTTATTTGAATGATCTCCAGCCTGAACCTCCAGTACACAGCAGCAGAATCCAGCAGCAAGAATAAAGCCTGGAGGATTGTCTTCACATAAAACATAGGGAGTTCCTTGTAGGGAAGCAGAGTCTAGCCTTCATAAAGGATGCACTCTGAACTCTCCACTGCTTCCTTGCTTTCTGTAGAAGTTTGGAAGGGCACTCTGATGTGGGGGCTTCCCAGGGTCCGCACAATAATAACTGACAAACAGCAACCACAGAGCTAGAGAACCACCCTCAGAGACAAAATAAAATGATCCAGATGCTCTCCAAGTTTTCCCAACGTGACCCTTCCTTCATATCCTAGCAAAGTGTATGTAATCAGAATTTACATCCACTGACTGTAAAGCATGTTCTCACTTGAGATGACAAAATATCTCTGGACAGTCCAGTGACAAAGATGCTCAATCATAACTGGCAATCTGAAATCACCAACTTGCTGAAGAAATTGGAGCCGACCTGACTCATTCAAGTTACTGGAACAATCCAGGGTTTTTGAGGATCATGAATAAAAAACTACTACCCATATTTAGACACACTCAAATGTGATTTCAGAATGTCAGGGATAAAGATAACATCCTAAAAGTTTCTCAAGAGAAAGATTTTGCCAATGATGCAGTTTTCTCCTAGCTACAATCAGTGACAATAGATGCATCTGGGTAGTAGACTTATATCAAAGTTCTGAAAGAAAACCATAAGATTTGGAGTGCTTTACCCAGCCAAATTCATTCAGAGTGAGAAAATTATTTTTAGATATACAATGACTTAGAGGCAATGAGTAATTCCTCAGCTAGTAGACGATCTCCAATTCTTTAAGGTCTTTCATCAAATCCATAGAGAAAGCAATTGACTTGAATTGTCCCAAGATTTGAGATTCATCATTGTAAGTGATTCCGTTCACTTAAAGTTGCTGCCTTTTTACCCCTTATGATGGATATCAGACACAATCGTGGTAATCGCCAAAATTTTGCTAGACTCTTAAACTTTGTATTTATTTTGCAGATGAAGAAAGGCATTTATTGAGAAACTGTTTTAAATGATTGAAGAAGACAAAGGACATCACTTCTAAGATAGCTATGCACTATAAAATGCACGTACATTCCTTAAAAGGTTGGTTTTAGTTAGTAGAACTACTGGACCCATGCCAGCTACTGCTACAGGCTTCCCCTGACCTCAGTAGACTACAGAGATTTCTCATTTGCAGTGTTCAGAGGACTTTTTCCAACCCTTAAATGATCTCTTTCCATGCTACTCTTTCATGTTTGGCTGTGTTTAATTAGTCATGAAACCCCAGGTACTAATGGAAGAATCTAAGATCCTAAGAGAAATATCAAGTGGCTATATATACAGTTGACATTGTGTAAGGCTTGGATTTGTCTTAATTGTAGAAGAATCCCATTTGAGAGCAAATATAAATTTCTGTACAAACAATATGGCCTTTCCCAATTACAATCTGTGACAGGAACACCGGATAGTAAAATAATATAAAAATACTAGGGTTCTCTTGATTGAGTCCTATATCATATTGTATTCTATAGTACAGGACTTTTTTATTGTCTTTAAGTAGTTGTACAAAGGAGTTGGCACTTAAAAACAGTTTATGAATTCAATGCATCTTGATCAATGTCACCCCTTTATAGCATGCATCTTTTGATGAAATAATTTGGCAGATACACTCTTTGAAATCTGATCTGAAATTTAGGTAAATATTCCAAGAGCATATTTGCACATTATTTTAGTTAACATTGTATTCACAACAATCTGAGGATTTTTGTGGATGTGGCAATCAGCACATAAATGTTTTAAACAAACTCTCAGTATTGGTTCCAATTTTCTTTCCTTAACCTAATAAATTTGTTAACCTAAAACTACACATAAATATATAGTCCTTGTAATATAAATACTCCAAGGTGGCATAATTGACTCATTCAAATTTCATCATTTATTCTCAAATCTTGCCTTTGATAACATGTATTTAAGTGGCAACATACAGGGAAGAAAAGATGAGAAACATATGTCCACATAAGCCACAAATTAATTCATTCCCAGAAACAGAAACTTAATGCTAACAGAAATTGCTGCAACAACTTCTTCAAATTTAAGAGAACAAGATATAAATTAAATTAAATGTGCATATAATTTGAAAGTTTCATGCAATATACTTGTCAGTGAGCCAAGACATCAAATGATGCTATACTCTTACTGAATATGTTTTTACTTGTTCAAGAAATATTCTTAAATAGTAATTGAAATATACTTATACAGTTAGGTGTAGGCTGTATCCCCACTGTCAGAGAAAACCTAATTTTTCAAAAAAAATACCCTTTTTTCTGACTTTATACCTCAGCAAATGGCTTTCAGTTGATAGGAGAAAAAGCATACCTTTACCCCTTGATTGTCATTATAAGGTTTGCTTTTGTTTGTTCAGTCTACCTGCCTCCTGATCTAAGAGGTAAATGGCACATGCATGTTCAACACTTTTACACGGTGTAGTTTCTTTTGGTTCTAACTTCTATTTAAGCCTCAAAATGCATCCTTTTTAAGATGATTGCCACATTGGCATCATGTTATTGCCATGAATCACTTCCAGCAAAGACAATATCTCATTAAGAATGAATGTCTGAGGGTGTTTGCCCTGTTTCTTGGTAGGGTGATGGTCTGGCGTGACTGTAATCTGGTTGAAGTATCTTTTTGATCTTATATGTTTCACAGCAACTTGCTATGTAGAACTCCAGTGTCATTCCACAGTCTGCTTTATGTGAATTTGAAATATTAAGTCCTTTTTCTTTATGAGTTACTAACCATGCAGTTTTTAAAGTGTAATTAACATATGACTCATTACACTGCTTGTATAATATATATGCATAATGATTTTGGAAGCAAAGGTAGCATGCTTAAATCAAAAAGAACATGAAACATCTAACAGTTTATGATGTTCTAAGCCTTATTTCCCAGCACAAATGATGAATCATGGAACAAAATTAATGATATGGAGCAATTAAGAAAGTATGATAAGTACATCAATTTAGGTGAACACCTAGCACTTTACAGATAATGGGAATTTAAAACTCTAATTTCTAGGCAGTTCTCAGTCCATGCACTCTTTGGCCCATTGAGCCTCCTCTACCCTGGATAACCCAAGTCCTTTCCCAATGCTCTACTATTTGTGTGATGGTCACTTTGCTGATAGCACACATCTACTATACTCTCTGATGTAATTCATCAAATACTTCTTTTAGGTCCAGGTTCAAATACTTCCTCCTTTAAATGGTTATCTCAGAACTCTCAGGGTGTTTTATTTCATCATTCTCTAAGCTTTCACTGGGTTTTATTTATACATTCTGCTAATATTATTTAATATTATCAAATAATATCTAATAACAGATGACTAACCCTTGATGTCTACATCTACCACAAAACAAGATGCTCAGCAGGTCCTTGGCCCCCATCTTCAGTTACTTGCCATGTTGAAATCTTTTTTTGCCCACCATTGTTTCTCTCACATATCCTCATCTTGAATTCTTTCTCTCATCTACTGAAACATGTTCATCAGTGGGATTTTCAGGAATCACTCACAGTCATTGGACTTCCTAAGTCATTGTATATCTAAAAATGTTTTACTTTCCCACATGAATGAATTTGGCTGGGTAAAGCACTTCAAATTCCTATTGTTTTATTATTGGTATGGTGGTGGTCTGGAGTGGCTGTAGTCTGGTTGAAGAATCTTATTGATTGTACTTGTTTCACAGCAACTTGAAATATAGATCTCCAGTGTAGTTCCACAGTCTGTTGTATGGGAATTTAAAATATTAAGTCCTTTTCCTTTATGAGTTACTAACTATGTAGAACTTTGATATTCTCTACTACCAAGGTGCATCCATTGTCACTGATTATAGCTAGGAGAAAACTGCATCATTGGCAAAAACTTTCTCTTGAGAAACTTTTAGGATGTTATCTTTATCCCTGACATTCTGAAATCACATTGGAGTGTGTCTAAATATGGGTAGTAGTTTTTTATTCATGATCCTCAAAAACCCTGGATTGTTCCAGTAACTTGAATGAGTCAGGTCGGCTCCAATTTCTTCAGCAAGTTGGTGATTTCAGATTGCCAGTTATGATTGAGAATCTTTGTCACTGGACTGTCCAGAGATATTTCATCAGATCAAGTGAGAACATGCTTTATAGTCAGTGGATGTAAATTCTGATTATATATACTATGCTAGGATATGAAGGAAGGGTCACGTTGGGAAAAATTGGAGAGCATCTGGATCATCTGGAAGCCCCTATTTCAGAGAGTCCTCTCAAACAGAAAACAAGGAAGCAGTGGAGAGTTCAGAGTGCATCTTTTATGAAGACCAGATTCTGCCTTCCTACAAGAAACTCTCCATATTTTATGTTAAGAAATCCTCCAGGCTTTACCCTAGAACAAGCCTTGCTGCTGAGAACTGCTGCCGTGTACTGGAGGTTCTGGCTGGAGATCATTCAAATAAGGCCTAGAATTCACTGCCTGGATGATAGTTCTCCACAGACCCTGTCTCTCTGCTTCCTTCAAGCTCTGTCTGAGCTTGATGTTCTTAAGGCATGCTGGCTGACAATGTAGCACTTTCTCCTACTGCAGCCTTTATATTGCAATTTTCTCTCTCTGTCTCTGCCTCTGTCTCTTTTTCTCCTGGTTTCTCCAGTAAAATGGTTCTATGCACGGTGCTTCACAGGAATCCCTCAAAAGTGCTTATCTGTAACTATTTTTTTACTTAGGACATATTAAGTGTATATTATCTATTAAAATATTTTCTGTCATTTTAATGTATTTTAATAGGATTCCTGCAATTCCAACTGGCACTTAAGGGCAGCCAAGCAGAGTTCAGTTCATAATGAATTTATGGCATCATGCATTAGAGTAATCTTTCTGTTTGCAATGTATGCCAACTAGAAACTGTACCCAAATTCCTACTGCCTGGATTACTTTATCTTTAAGTTTAAGGACCAAATGGTTACGGGCACATGGAAGAATGAGATCTGATTTTCTCTTAGTGGAAAAAACCTAAGAAAATAATTGAGGAAAGGCAGAGAGAAAGAGGGGAAAAGAGATGGTGAAAGGTAAAAGAGCAAGATGGAAAGGAAGGGAATATGAGAGGAAAGAAGAGGAACATAGAGGAGAAACAAGGAGAAGAGAGGAGAGGAAAGAAGGGAATGGAAAGAAAAGTTAAGAAGTATGAAAGGAAATGAACTGGATGGTAGAAATTGATGATGGAAAGCTTTTTGTATGACACGGATTTTCTTAGCCCCTGTGGATCCCCAGTTCTCCCACTTAGTTAGAGAATATGATTGTAAGATTCTTTTCCTTTTAATCTTTGCATGAGTCTATCAACTAAATGCCTAAAATTAATAGGCCTTACCAGACCACTAATTTCAAAGATAGAAGCCATCATTCTAGAATGGGATCTAGGTATTTATACAATAGGGAAGAATTTACTTTCATATTCTTTTTGGTAATTACTGAGCAGTTCTTTTGCTTCTTTTAGGTAATTTTCCACTATAATTCTTAGTTTTTCCTTTGTAATTCAGTTATTTATTTGTCACCATTTCTACCAATGCTCCTCAATAATTATACTTGTTGCCATTTCTACCAATCTGGTAAGGCACTAACTGATAAGAAAGTGTGAGCTGACAATGATTGAGGATAGATGCCTTTGTCAGCACAGACAACTTTTTCAGGAAATATTTTTCTTTCATTTTCAGTTTTTTCTCTTATTAAGGAGGAAAGGGAACATAAAAATAATGTAGTTGAATCTTCCATAAAAAGGTTAATTTATTTTAGATTATTCAAGCAGCTAACAATGGCCCCTGACCGTGACTACATTAATTAAAAACTTAATTGACTTCCACAAAGTGCTAGCAGCACTTTGAAAAGATAATCATGTGGGCAAAGTTGCTCATAACTATAAACCCAGATACTCAGGAGGTAGAGATTAAGAAGACAGCAGTTCAAATTAGTGAGACCCCATCAAAAGGGTTACACACCTTCTTGGGTAGCTGTGAAAACACCTGTGTGATATGGTAAGATGATCAAGATCGTAGGAAGGCTCTGGGCCTAAAAATAAAACAAACACCTGAGGTATAGCTTTAATGATAGAACACTGCCTAGCAATTGCAAGGCCCTAATTTAAAAATCCCAGTATTGATGATGTACTAAAAATAAAAATAAAAAGATAAAAAATCGGGCAGGCATACTATTCAAAGTCTTCTTAAATTATAGTCTGAGGTCACATAGTCATCCCCCTCTGCCCAATCTTAGGTCTTTAGAAAATACAATTGTTTTTATGATCTTAAACGTCTTCACACAGAATGGGATCTTTACTTCCCTGTTGACACTGAAATGCTTAATTTCTTGTTCTGTTTATTTTATTTTTGTGCCAGCACTGGAACTTGAATTCGTAGCCTGGGTGCTATTCTTTAATTTTTTTCTTTGAGGCTAGTGCTGTACTACTTGAACTCCAGCCCCACTTCTGGCTTTTTGCTGGCTAATTGGAAACAAGACTCTCATGGACTCTCCTGCCCAGACTGGTTTCAAACTACAATCCTCAAATCTCAGCCCCCTCAGATGGGTGCCTGGGCAATTTCTTATTCTTCTTTACATTCACACAGATGTCAAGATACCCTTCCTTACATATTTCTGACAGCTTTTCTCAATTGCAAAATAGAGCTAGAAAGTTCTAGGCTACCTACTGGATAACATAAGACAACTTTTGTAAAGAATATATATACTGAATAGTGACAGGTTATGGAGCATTAAACATTGCTCTGTGTAGTGAAAATTCAGAAACATTCTTTACCATACAATAAAAGAGAGCTCTTGTTGATCCAGATACAAAAATAAAAAGCAGGATTGTCAGTTGAATAAGTAATATGTAGCATTATTTATCTATGTGTGTGGATATTAGTGGTCGCCACAATCACTTCTTAAAATGAAGTTGCTACATTAGAGGAAAGTTTCTACAGAATTTCTAATTGTAAGTTTTCAATTCATTCACTGGTAGTTAAAAAATAAAAAGTCCCAATCAACTACACTTAATTCTAACAAAACACTGTTAGAATGTAGAGTAACTGAAATTCTTCTATTGTGAGCTGAAGCTCAAGTGCTCTAGGCACTTTGTAAAGCTCTGTTTGTTTGTTTTGTGTTGGAGTCAGGATCTTGCTATGTAGATCATGCTGGCCTCAAACTCACAATCCACCTTCTTAGCCAGAGCTGAGATTACAGCCTTGTGCCACCACAGTCTATGTTTGTGGCAATGTTCATTAAAGCTAAACATATGCACATTCTCTCTTTTTTGTGGTCCTAAGGATTAAATTCAGAACCTCACTTTTTAGGCAGGTGCTCTCCTATGCAAGCCACATCTCCAGCCCCTTTTCTGTCTTGGCTATTTCCAAGAGAAGGTCTAACGTTTTGCCAGGCCAACCTGACCTGTGGTTGTTCTTGTGCTTCTCTGTGGCACTGGGGATAACTAGTATGTGCCAGTCATTGGTTGAGATGGAGTTTCATGTAGTTCTTTGTTCAGGTTGGCCTTGACTGGTGATCTCTAGATCTTGCTTTTCAAGTAGCTAGGCCTACAGATTTCAGCCACCATTTCTGGCTAACATATGCACATTACATGTGACCCACTCTACTTGCAAGTATTTGCCCAACGTATCCAATACAATTACAAAAAAGAAACTGTTACAGCATTACTCACAACAGTCCAGACCATAAACAGTACAAATGTTTACCAGCAATAAACTATAAAACAGTTATAATAGAATATTGCAAAGAAGTAAAAAAGAATGAACTTTTGCTAGATGCTGCAACACTTCCAGAATGTTGAGTGAAAAAGCCACACATATTATATGCTTCATGTGAGACAAAAAAAAAAAAAACAAGTAAAACTAATTCTAATGACATTACCAGTGATTGGCTACTGGTTAGTCTGAGGAAGAGTTTGTTGGTTAGGAGAAGGTATGCCATGACCGCAAGGACTTCTGGAATGCTTGTATTATTCTCTTTTATTCTGTCAGTCATGAGGCTTTAACTTAGGGCCTGGGCTCTTCCTCTCAAAGCTAGCACAGTATCACTTTGAGCCACAGTGCCACTTTGAATTTTCTTGTGGCAAATTGGAGATAAGAGTCTCATGGACTTTCCTGTTCAGGCTGGCTTTGAACAGTGATCCTCAGATCTCAGCCTCCTAAGTAGCTAGAATTACAGGTGTGAGTCACTTGAATTGGGCTTGTATTATTCTATCTTGATGTGGTATTACAGTTATATCCAGGAAAAGGGACTCACTGAGCACATCCTGGCTCCATAGACATCATTGTCTCCCTGCATTCCCACCCAAGCTCTCTCGATTACAGTGCATACATACAGTATACCCTGCGTTTCCCCTTGTCTTCTTTATCAGTCTGATGCCCATCCCACAGCTTCTGCATGTTGTGCCTTCAGTAGCTCTCCTTAGAATGGATGTGGCTTATGCATCCCCTCTGGCCATTCCTATACAGAACTAGAAGTGTCAGGAAGTTTATGGCCCCAGAAAGGACAGCAGTGACAAAAGAGTGTTTTGGGTTCATGAAAGACCGGCTCCTTCCTTTAAGACAGGAAATCTCTGGAGTGGCATGTCATCTGGGCAGTCCCCTGTGGCCCCCTGAGGCTGGAACATGATCTGAAATGGCTACTTTGACATTTCTTTCCCTTCCGTGTCCTGCGTCCTCCCAGCCTATACTGGGTTTTCCTAGGAACACTTCTTTAACAAAGCTCTTCCTCACAGGTTTCAGAGTGAATCTTGGAAAACCAGACTGAAAGCAACCACATTAAAAAACCCAATGATGGGGCTGGGAAGGTGGCTCAGTGGTAGAGCGCTTGCCTTGCATGCATGAGACCCTGGGTTCAATTCCTCAGCACTACATAAACAAAAAGTAAAAAGCTGGAAATGGCGCTGTGGCTCAAGTGGTAGAGCAGTAGCCTTGAGGTGAAGAGCTGAGGGACAGCGTCCAGGCCCAGAGTTCAGGCCCCACAACCAGACCCCCCCAAAAAAAATATATATATATATACTAATGGTAATGACCAGATTTTTGGCCTCCCAGCATGAACTCAAATACTCAAAATAGAAACAGTTCTGAGCAGAAAAAAATCTACTTTCATGAATTTTATTTTGGTGTAACTCTGACTGGATTAATAGTTCTTAGCTGTATGCATAAACAAAAGAATAAATGTGCTATGATTTAAACAGAATTCCAATATTTTTAAGTGGCTCAAAATGAAAGTTTTACCACTGGGCATTGGTTATTCTGTAATGCTACTCAGAAGGCTGAGAACTGAAATTGTGATGTTCAAAACCTCAGCGACAACAGAAAGGTCCATGAGACTTTTGTCTATAACCAGCCAGACAATTTAAGTAAAGTTGTAGTTCAAGTAGTAGAGAGCCAGCCTTGAGCAAAAAAAAAGCTGCGAATTCTAGGTTCTGAGTTCAAGAATCATAAACAAAAAGGAAGTTACTTCCTATCCTTGATAAAACCCAGATGGTCTCTAAATTGGGAACTTGCTAGATAAGTGTTAACATCATTATCAAATGGAAAGCATGTTAGCACTTCTTATCCTAATTCAAACAGCTGGTGTGGTTTTATTTTTGCCTAAAATCTATTTTAAGGCTTAACAATATGAACATCTGGTGGTGTGAGATTTAGCAATAACTAGAGTAAATCAATAAGCATTACGCAACATTTCACAAAAGAATTATGTAATATTCACATGGAAATTTCAAAAACAATATATTTACATCTGTATTTCACAATTTTAATTTACTTAAAACGCTTAATGTATCTTTAAATTTTTAGAAAACATTCAGAAAGGTGTTAATTATCATATTACTTAATTAGAGCAAATGGTAATCAAAATTTGCAAAAGAAATTTGTCACATGATGAGAGGAATCAAACACAAAATGCATAAATGTAAAAATATATATAGAGAAAATTAGTCTGAAGCAATTCAAAATTTTTGTGTTACTCATTTGGACATGCTTGAATTGATGATTATAATTTTCTCCTTAACAATCAGGAAATATGTCATTTATGAAAAAAATCATAAATGAGATTCTCCTTCTAAATCAAATGTCCCTCACACTAGTCTTTAGTGTGTAAATGTCATCTGAGCTTGGGAAAGTATGTCATCATAAAGGTTTGTATGAATTTAGGTGGAACAATGACCTTTGATCATATTGCCTAGGAAACATTCGGAAATAGGATAACAAACAGAAAAAAATAGAACTGTTTTTGTTTGTCATGATTACATTAAACAATCAGACATTTTCCTAATATCAAATTCTTGCATCAAAAAATACCAAAAGGGAAAAGATGAGCACATTTAAACACATACACATGACCTTTATGTGGAGGAAAAGAAAATATATTTGAATGGTTCTCCTTTAAGTAATTTCTCATTGAGCCCTTTCCAGATTCTAAATGTCAAATCAATTTGAAGATATAGTAGAGGGAAAAGCAATATGGAAGAGGGAGCAAATTACAGAGGAAAAGCACAGCTGAGAAAGCAAGAGATTGTCAAATACCACATTTCCATTCTTTCAACAGGTATCAACTGTGACTCGGGTGGTTTATCTCATACTTGGTGTTTTCTGTGACGTACATCATAATGTATGTTACAAACATGAAAACTCTAGAACACCTGCATTATTTTCTTTGTTGCATAAATGGACTATTGAAGTTGTCACAGGATAATAAAAGACAAAAAATTAAATAAGGCTTCAAACATTCACATGATGAGATCAAAGAAGGATATTCGTAGGAGTGGATCACAAGGGCTCAATAGCTATGTGCATATGATCATTTGATGCTTATCAAAACGAACTCCAAGAAATGGAATCAAGAGGTTTTCTAATTTAAGTTTTTGTGGTGCTTTTTGTTTTCTGCTTTCTCCCCTTTTGTCGCTGGTTTTTTTTCCTGTTTTTGTTTGTTTGTTTGACATCTCTGGGACTTGAATTCAGGGATTGGGCATGGTCCCTGAGCTTCTTGTGCTCAAGGCTAACACTGTGCCACTGTAAGTTACTGTGCCACTTCTGGCTTTTTCTATTTATGTGGTACTGAGGAATCGAACCCAGGGCTTCATGCATGCTAAGCAAGGACTCTACCACTAATCTACCTTCCAAGCCCCTGTCCCTGTTTTTTAAATTAAAAAAAATTCTGTACCCTTTGTCTTTTTTTTCCTATTCTCCCTTTTTGTCATTATCCCTGTTTTTGATTTGTGTATCATTGTCTTGTATGTAAGTAGCTGATTTGGGGAAGGGAAGAGGGAATCACAGAAACTATGAGACAAAGGGTGAACTAATTCAGCAGTGATACCCGCTAGACACTATATTGGAAATCAATTATACAACTTGGGAGGGAGAGGCGTGGGGAGGGAAAAAACTGGGAGAATATGAGGGAGTGGGTGACATTGTTCGAAAAGAAATGTACTCATTACCTGACTTATGTAACTGCAACCCCTCTGTACATCACAATTACAATTTTTAAAAACAGTGGTCATAGGACACCTAGGCTAACACAAATTTTATTCCAGCACCTCTTCCCGGGATAGCCAGTAACCTAGATTAGAATCCGTTAAATCCACAGCTTCTACCTTAGCATGTTCAAGCCCATGAGTTTAACTCTTTTTTTTTTTAAGTTCGTTGTTGGGGTTTGACTTTTGGCCTTGGTTGTTTTCCTTCGGTTTTTCGGTTCAGGCCTAGTGCTCTACCACTTGAGCCACAGCACCACTTCCGGTTTTCTGAGTGGTTTATTTGAGATAAGAGTCTCATGGAGTTTCCTGCCCCGGCTGGCTTTGAGCTGCAATCCTCAGATCTCAGCCTTCTGAGTAGCTAGGCTTACAAGCATGAGCCACGGACTCCCGGCTTCATGAGTTTAACTTTTAAAACTACTATAGAGCCACCTGAAGATAAAATTCTTGACATGTGTGTACAAATAAGTAGTGTTTCTTTATGGATATAGATACTAAGATAGCATAACTAGCATATAGTTCATAACTAGCAGTGTGGCAAAAACAAATAATAAGAGGTTGGAGCCTAGCTCCTGACCTGGGAGGTGTGTTTGACTTTGTTTACCTGGAAAAGGATGCACTGGGAAATCCTGTAGGCAATAGAGAAGTGGCGTGTTAATCCTCCATAAAAAATTTCCCTGCCCAATTTCTAGGCCAAATGAGTTGCTTGTGGTTCTTCTCTGTGTTATCCCAAAGTGGTAACAGCAGTTGGTGGCCATGTCCGATAGATGGCGCTGTGGCTTCCCTGGAAAATTTATCCTGAGGTGCTGGGGGGAAGGGGGAGAATGTGGGAGGGATGGGATGCTTTGGGCGATTTCAGCTGAATTCCATAGAATGAATCGCAGAACAAGCCCTGGAAGATGAAATTCAAAACATGCAAAAGACTTCCACAAGGATCTTTCCCTCATTATACACACTCCAGTAACTTGGTTTTAATAAAAACTAATAAAAATAAATGCTATTGCTATATATCTATATCTATAGATATATCTATGTCTATCTATATCTACATCTATCTATCTATATGTATACACACAC
>NW_012267221.1:30409114-30480725 GCF_000151885.1 Dipodomys ordii | reverse complement strand
GGGGGAATGGGGGAAGGAAGGGATAGTATGAAGAAAAAGAGGTAAAAATGTTCAACAAGAAATGTACCCATTACCTTACTCATGTAAATGTAACCCCTCTGTACAGCATCTTTACAATAAAATAATTTTTAAAAAATATATAGGAAGATTGTATCAAAGTTTAGCTGTATCTTCTTCAGACAAAAAGTTCCAAACCCCACAAAACTCTTAAGTTGGTTTGTTCTATTTAACCTTTCCCTACTCAGGCTTATGAATCATTGCTAAAGATAATAATATAAATAAAATTAATTTACCTACATATGATTCACACCAAAAGAAACAGGTTTCTATAAATAATGAAACTAGGTACGTGGCTGTCAGATTGAGAAGCACAAATGAAAATTTTTTGAGACTCTGAAGGTGACCCTTGGAAGAAACAGGCATCCTGTGGCAATTGCCACTGAATGTCAATAACAAGTCTAGTGCTAATGGGATGAGAGATGCCATATCTGCTAAAATGTCCTAGAAAGAGGAACAGTGGTTTGAAATTAATCTGCAGAGAAGTCATAAATGTAGATTAGAACACTTATTACAGACATCAGCTTGCTGTGGAGCAGTTTCTCATACAGGCAACTCAACATAACATGTAATGAAGAAGACAGCATGGATTCACTTATTTATTTATTCATTCATTCACTACCAATGACTACTGATTATTCTCAGTCATACCAAGAATACCAGAGTTTCTAATTAGGCTTTGGTTATGTTACCACACACTGATTCAGACTATCTGCTGTATAACAAAGGCAATTACTGGGGAGGTCAGGCTATGGTAGACAAAGAACTTTATTACAAGGAACTGTGATTGAAACCAACAGGGTTTTTCTCCTCATAGGCTAACCAGCTGGGAGCTGATTCAGAAGCAGTTCATACAGCACAGGGTGGTTGTGCAGAGATGGGCTCTTTTTTACAGGTTGAGCCTTGTGGCCAAATGATGAACCTCTGATCCTAATCAATCCTAATCTCCCAGCTACAAGATGGTTTTCTGTTCTGCAGATCTGAAAAACAAAGATCATTATATTTTCAGGCTATTCTGGCCACTGGTTAGTTTATCCATACACAGTTCCTGACAAATGACACCATGACAGGCTAGATAGGGTAGTTGCCCCAGCCTTTAATGAAAGAAAACACAACTTGGCTTGATCACTGTGAACCACAAGGGTCAGGAGAGTTTCAGCAGGCAGTTGGCTTGAGATCTGGCCTCAGTGCTTGACTTCAGAGGTTTTGTACTAACTCTGTTCAAACACTATTTCTTTTTTTTTTTTAAGAACAGTGGGTGGAATGCCTGCTAAGTGCCAAGCATCTTCAAGATTTAGTGGAAGACCAAGGACCATGATGGGAAGTGGAAAAAGCACAGATGACATGACCTCACCTGATTAGACCAGGTGGTTGACAACAGTGGATGTCTACAACCTGGAAAACAGGAAATATGCATGCCTGAATTTACTCTTCTTCAATGAGTGGTTGAATGGCATGCTCTCCAAGCCCTAATGTTCAGATTTCAGCACCATCCTACATTCACTTCAAAGTCAGCAGAAGAACTGCAGCAATATAAGTAGACCTCAGGGTATAACACTAAACACTATTTTATCCACAGGGAAAATGTTTTAAAATAAACTCACTGTGGTTTTTAATTCTCGATTCCAACCTTGAATTTTATGAGTATTGATTTCCTAAGAAAAGAAAGCCTACCTTCCTTTTTATTTATTTTAAATGGGGCTACATAAATAATATAAATCCATGTATATATTTTTGTTTATCTATAGTATATATTTATTATATATGTAGATACAATATCTACATATATATCAATATTATTTAAAACATTCTGAGTAAGTGCCTTTTTACTCTCACTCTGACCTTTCTTATGTAGCTAAAATAAAGGATTTCATTTTAGATGCATACAAAGTTAAACCTGACATTTACTGAGCATTTATGGGAAAACTTGTACCTTACTTTGCAAAAAAATAGAAATAAAGTAAATCATCATGAAATACTTCAAATACTGAAGCAATGAACCATTGACAATACAATGTGGTGGGACTCAGTACATTTCTGATTTGCTATAGTCACATTTTAAGAAGAGTCCTATACCAGATGTCTGTTTGGATTCTGCTCCAAAAACCCAGTGGCAAAGTAATGATGGAAAGGCAGGAGAGGAATTTCATCAATATGGTCATTCTCCAGGTACATGGCCATGGTGGCTAGAACCATCATCTTATCTCTTAGTAAATCATACACAGCTGGTATTAACACCGCGTTTCTCTTCTGAGACATTGGGAGGGGGTGATTTCCTTTAGAATCCATTATATTGTTTTTTGTCTATAGGTTTTTAATATCCCCAACCTCCCCCCCCCACACAAAACAGATAATGGACCATGGATCAGCTAAACCATGAATATAAAAGTCACCAGACAACAAAGAAAACCTATCTTTATCTTTTCCTCTTCTGTGGCCAAATATTATCTTAACTTTGCTTCTCTCTGCTCATAATCCATTTTGTGTCCTGTCTCTAAATGCTTGTTTCTGTATACACATACTCAAATGGCTACTTCACAGCTTCTAATGTTATTTATTTATTCCTAGAAACTAACAGAAACTGATGGTTTGAGTCCCAATGCCTTGAGATGGAAACAGTCATTTCTGGACACTGTAACTATTTATTGTTGAATCTGTTAACTTCATCCAACAAACATACTGTAAATACCTATCTGTCTGGGCAGGTCACACTCCCAATGAAAGGATGTGGTTGGCAGACTAACACCCCAGGAGTGTCAGAAACACATACATAGGCGTCTAACACCCCAGGAGTGTCAGAAACACATACATAGACGTCTTGGCACATTCACCAAGCCCTGGCATAAAGCCCAGCATGAGCATATACTTCATATGCTTTTCTTCCCTTCTAAAACAGTCACTCTTTTCTGAATAGTTAATGGTACTAATACTATGGTTAACTCTCCAATATTTACTGCACCTTTTCTTACTTGCTACCCCAATTTTCAATCATTTGTCTTTATCTCTCAGAACTTGTTATGCTTGCATGGGGCAAATGGCTGAAATCCAAATTAATGAACATATTCTCTTGCTTGGTTAGTTATTGGCACCAGGATAACTGGTCTTGGGCTAATGAGATCAAAGTAGAGCATTTCTAAGAGAAAAACATTCCTCCTTTTGGGAACTCTACTGAAAACAATCCCTTTTCCTGCATAGTTGCTCACAGAGAAGCACATTGTCCCAGGAGCTGACACTAACATTCTGTGCCCACAAAACAGAACCAGACCTTCAGAAGAAGCCAACTTTTCAAGAGGAAGAAAAGAGATAAAAAGAACACTGTTGAATGGCTGACTCTACCCCTGAAGCAACTAACACGTCAACTTCCAGTTATGTGAGCCAATAAATCCCCTCTGTCATTTTAACTAGCTTGAGTTGGATTCAAAGAGACCACATGTGTATATTCACCCAAATTCTAACATGTCAGGACAAAATGTCAGGAAGTATTTACAAAAGACTCCAATCTAATCTTCCTTGAAGGGAATTTAAGAGCAGATTGTTTTTTTAAATTATGATTCAGAATTTCAAAAGAAAAAGATAATAGAAATATTAAAACCTCTTAAGGATTATATCAGATACATAGAAAAGTCAAGAAAATAAATACTAGGATATTTTAATTGAGTCATGGGCAACAGGCTGACGTAGTAAGCAGAGATACTTTGAGAATCTCAATCAAATACCATATGGACTATCTTGTGATTCTCCCCATGAAGGCTGTTATTTAATTCTTGAAGAGATTAAAGACAAAATGAAAGGCCTTGCAACAATGGAAGATACACATACGATCTGAGGAAACAAACAAACAAAAATAAGCCACATAAAATACGTGTGAGGTGTAGCATTTCTGCCACCTGTGTTAGAAGACCTGCATAGCAGGTCTGAGAAGAGATGGAAAAGTCTCAGCAAAGCCAACACTGTACTTCAAGTAGTTCCAAAGTGGATAGTACTATGTTCTTAAACCATTGTTTATTATTTAGAAGGGGAGGTTGTATTCTGGACTCCACACTCGCTAGGCATGTGCTCTACTACTGAGCCATACCTCCAGCCCATTTTTGCACTTATTTTTGAGCTAGGTCTCAGACTTAGATTGCAATCTGTTTGTACTTCTTATGAAGCTAGGATGACAGGCCTATCCCATTGTGTCCAACTATTGGATAAGAAGGAGGTCTCACAAACATTCTTGCCCAGGCTGGCTTTGAATCATACTTATCCCTAGCTCATCCTCCATAGTTAAGATTGCAGATGTGTGCTGTGATGCATAGCTTGTTTTGTACATTTCTTCTTAATAATATCTCTATGCATGAATTAAAAATCTTATATTTTCATAGTGAAATAACATCTCTAATACATTACTGTTTTATCCTGTGTGTGTATGCTTGTGTGTATATGGGGGGGGTGTATATTGGTACTGGAGATTGACTTCAAGGCCTTAAATTCCTGCACTGCTGCTGCTTCCTCTTCCTCTTCCTCCTCTTCCTCCTCCTCCTCCCCATCTTCTCCTTCTTTTTCTTTTTTTATATCATCCAAATTCTAACATGTCAGACAAAATGTCAGGAAGTATTCTTAAAAGGCTCTTTGCAAATAGATTTGCAAAAAGACTCTGAATAATAATAATAGTAATAATAATAATAATAAAAGAAGACTGGCACTCTACCATTTGAGCCATGCCTCTGTTTTCAGCTTTTCACTGGTTAATTGGAGATAAGTCTCACAGGATTTTCTGAACAAACAGGTTTAAATTGAGATTCTCAAATCTTAGCCTCCTGAGCAGCTAGAGTTACATGTATAAGTTACCAGTGCCAAGTTCATGTTTTATCTTTTGGCAATTACTTGTACTTAAAAAAAATCATATCCTTACCCAGCCAGAGGTATTTATTGTCTCTGGAAAGATTATGATTATAATTGTATGAATAACTAAAGAAAGTTTTCAGAGTTTGATTTTGGCTTCAAAAAAACATCCATTAAATCAGTTTCAAAGCTAAGATGGTCTTGGTTTCCTTTTCTTTTTTTTTTTTTGGTCATGGGGCTTGACCTCTGAGCCTGGGCATTGCCCCTCAGCTCTTCAGCTCAAGGCTAGTGTTCTACCACTTGAGTGACAGTATCACTTCCGGTTTTCTAGTGGTTCTTGGAGATAAGAGTCTCATAGACTTTTCTGACCAGGCTGGTTTTGAACCATGATCCTCAGATCTCAGCCTCCTGAATAGCTAGGATTACAGGCATGAGCCACCAGTGCCCGGCTTTGGGCTCCATTTTTAATTCAAAAATGAAATAAGAGGCAAAGACAGAAAAACAATTGTCTCATTCTTTCGGTTTTAAATACCACGATCTTTCCTTTAAATATTAGACTGAGAAATTCATTTTTCTCAAAATACCAACATAAAACATATAGGAAAGGACATCAGAATTATCATGCACCCCAAAGAAATACAAAACAGAACAAAAACAAAAGCAGAAAGTGTTCTGAAGGTAAATAAAGAAATAAGTATTTTGTAAATGAGCTTCCTAAGAGGCCCAAGCCCAGGATCTATCCCAAAGGAGGAAGAGGTTGGGTAGAACAGTGTCAGAAAATTCCCAGATAACTCTGATTTATTGACAGAAGAAGTTACTCTGGGAATTCTAATTGGAGAAAGCCTCCAAGGGTGCCATCCAAATTAAACCCAAAAGACAGCCGAAGTAACCATACTTAAATCAGAAAACATAGATTCAAAACAGAAATCATTAAAAAGGAATAAAAGTTAAAACAAGGAAGATCATTATATTGACAAAGTGGTCAATGCAGCAAGAGGAAAGAACACAGATCATACATATACTCTATATCAGGGCACCCATTTATATATCAAGCAAAAACTGATAAGATTAAAGGAAGAGACAAGCTCCAATGCAGTGATCAAAAGTTATTTTAACACCCTACTTTCAGCAAGGAACAGATAGATCATCCAGACAGAAAATCAACAAGGAATTTCACTTTAGACTAAATGGACTTAACAAGTACCTACAGAACATTCCATCCAACAACTGCTAAATACACATTCATCTGAAGAGCACACACAACGTTTTCCATACATTAGTACAGAAAAACAACTGTCAACAATTTTTTAGGAATTGATATCGTGTCAAATATTTTTTCAAACCACAACATACTAAACCAAGAATCATTAACAAGAATAACTTAGGAAAATATGCAAATAGAGGGAAACAACAACCAATGGATCAAGGAAGAAATCAAGAAAGAAAATTTTAAAGCTTCTTGAAAAAAAACAAAAACAGAAGCATGGGATACAGCAAAGCAATACAAAGAGGTGTTTATAGCAACCATTACCTACATCCTGCAGCTGCTAGAAAAACAAAATCTAACCAAACCTAAAATTCTGCAAAAAGAAACAAATAATAAACATCAGTGAAAAATAAGTAAAATAGACTAAAAGTACAATGCAGAAGATCAATGAAATTAAGAGCTGTTTGTTGAAAGTGTCAAATAAGATTGAAAAACTGTTAGCTACACTAAGAAAAAGAAGATTCAAATCTAAGATGAAAAGAGACATTATAACCAATAACACTAAAATGCTAAAGATCATCAGGGAATATTATTGTGAATTACTTTAACTCAAAAAATTGATAGTATGGAAGTGAACAAATTCCAGACACATACCCTTCCAAGATTAAATATAAGGAAATAGATCATCTGAACATACCAATTAGGGATAATGAGACTGAATCAGTAATAAAATCATCTATCTAAGAAAAGCCCAGGATGAATGGATCAAGAAAATGTGGTATATTTACACGATGGAATTCTATGTCTCCATCAGAAAGAATGACATTGCCCCATTTGTTAGGAAATGGAAAAACTTGGAAAAAATTATATTAAGTGAAGTAAGCCAGGCCCAAAGAAACATAGGTCCCATGGTTTCCCTTATTTGCAATATCTAGTATATGTATGAGTCAAGCAGAAAAGGTCAGATAATGTGATGTCAGGAAAATGAACCCTTAGATATGTATTTTAATGTTTTTTCTTTCATGCATGTGTTTCTAACGAATTTATAAGATTATCTCTTTGTTGCTTTGTATGTCCCTCCCCCACAGTATAACCCCTGCTTTCAATATACTTGATGTCAGTATAACTTGTGGAGGAGATGGGGAAAAACCAGTTGTTTAAGGATACAGGTGGACCTGATGCAACAATGAGAAGTACTAGTTGTCATGTCCAAAATGAACTTTACAACGTCGGTTGGGGGGGGAGGGGGGAGAGGGGGGAAGGAGAAGGATTGGGATGGGGGGGAGGGGGGAGGCTGGGAAGTGATGTGAAGGGTAAACAAAGGAGGAGGCTGCAATGCTTGGTAAGAAATGTACGCATTATCCTGCCCATGCAATTGTAACCCCTCTGTACAGTATTTTCACAAATAAAATTTTAAAAAAATCAAAAAAAAAAAAGAAAAGCCCAGGACCAGATGACTTCACAATGGTATTCTAAGAAACATTTAAAAAACTAACAAAAATTTTAAAATATTCTAAAGAATTGAACAGTAAGAAATTCTGAATTTATACTATGAATCTCCTTTTACCCTAATACAAAGCTATACAAAGACACAACAAAGAATCAAAACTACAAACCAATATCCTTCATCATACAGATGGAAAAATTCTTGACAAAATGTTGTAAGCTAAATCCAATGAGAAATATTCAAGATAAGTACACAGATTTTTATCTGTTTATACATGTCACTGTTGTTCCTGTTCAGAAAATACTAAGACAGAACAGGTGGGCCAATTCTCAGTAAGTAATTCTCCAAAATCTTTTGCCCTTTCCAATGTCCCTAATTTCTTTATGATCCAGTGTTAGGAAGTTCTATTAGATATTTCATCCTCTTGTTGATAGATTGATCGTTTAGAAATGGTCTTGGTAGGTCATCCAGGCTAGCCTACAATTTAAAATCCTCCAGTTTCAGACTCCTGAAGGCTAGGATTCAAAGACATAACAATACTCAAGGCTTTTATCATTTACTTTTTTTTAGTCTATGTTTTTTATTGTAAAGTTACTGTACAGAGGGGTTACAGTTACATGAGCAAGGTAATGAGTACATTTCCTATCGAGCATTGTTACCTCCTCCTTTGTTTTTCCCCTACCATCCCTTCCTTCCCAACTCCCCAGCTCCTCCCTCCCAACCCACCCCACCGAAGTTGTTTCAACATAGTGTCTTGTATATCTCATTGTTAAAATGGGTCAACCTGTATCTTTATTTCAGCATTTTGTTGTTTTCCTTCCTCTCCCCAAATTAGAAAAATGCATAAACAAGATGCGGAACATTGGAATCAAATACAGTGAAAACAGGGGTTATACCATGGGAGAAGAACATACAAAGGAAACAAAAAAAATCACATAGTTCATTATAAATACATTAAAAACAACAGCAAGAAAGAGAAAACCTCTTGTGTCCTCATCTTGGGGTTCATTTTGCTTAGCATCATCTTATATGGTCATATGGACATAGCTATTGACCTTTTCAGTAAGCCAAGCCCAAAGAAACATAGGCCCCATGGCTTCCCTTATTTTCAATA
This sequence comes from Dipodomys ordii, assembly GCF_000151885.1. NCBI lineage: Eukaryota > Metazoa > Chordata > Mammalia > Rodentia > Heteromyidae > Dipodomys > Dipodomys ordii. Next base: position 30,472,076 of record NW_012267221.1, on the reverse strand, counting down.
ACTAGTATATGTCCAGGACAAGCAGAAAAGGTCAGAAGCTATGTACATATAATCATTTACTTTTGCCTGAAGCTTTGAAGATGGTGGTCCTCCCTCTCCCTATTATTATACAAAATCATATGGTCTTTCTATAGGAAGTCTTTTTTATCCTAGGTGCTATAAAAATAATCACAGTGAACAGTGAAAGTCCCTTTAGAGAATACCCAGTCTATACCGTAACCCCTTCTCCAAGGACCCTACCATGTACTGGCTGATGTTACTGTGATGATGTTGTCATGGAACTCTCAAAAGTTGAGGGGCAGAGTGGAATCCAGAGAAGTGAAGAGTCCAGAACAGTGGTCTATGTTTCCTTGTTGCTTGCGAATCAGCCCCCTAACACAACACTGAGGTTGTAAGGGTTGGCTCTTGACTTCTAATTGGGGTGAAAAAAGTTGGGGAAAAAATCATAAAGTCATGTGAAGAAAAAAGATCTTATCATTAGAATCAAGTTCTGGTTGACATTCTCTCAGTTACATAGCATAAAAGTGGAATGATCAAATGACAACTAAAAAATGAGATTCTACCATTATTCATCATTTAGATCAGGAATGATTTGGATAAATCTTATTTCTTTGCTAGCAAAAACCACTGAATAGGGCAAAAGGGACTGTCTATTAAAAAAGGAGAAAGCCATTTATGCAGAACTTGCATGGGGTTACTAAATCACAGTGAAAAGTTCCATACATGTCTTTATGAAATATGAGGAAGACAAACAAGGAAGGTTTTCATAAACAACGATGACAGAGAAAGATGAGCTGCAGCTGTTTTCCATTCCTATCTGTGAACATTTCACTCTGGAAATGATCACCAGGGTTAAAGTTTGGGGGCTTGCCTAACATCGTTTTATAAGGCATGCAGCCCTACACTGCAAATGCCTACTGCTCAGGGAAGGTCATACTTCACCCAGGAGTGTAAAACCATCCCAAATACGTACCTGCTGCAGCATCAACTTCTAGTCTCCAAGTGACAAGTACATAGGAAACTATTTTAGATATATTTAGACTTCAATTCACTTCCTCAAACTCATCATTGAAGTGAAGAATACAAATACAAAGAATAATCTTCTAGTACTATTCAGATAGGATTTAGCCAATATTTACTGTTTCTACTAAATACATTTGATCAAATATTTGCTTTCCCATAACCCACGATCTGGCCCTTACATAGGCAGTTAATGCTGTCACTTCCTTATTTTGAAATTTATGGCTAAAAATACTGAAGAAATATTTCATTCATGCCATGTTTAGTAACACAATACAATCCCTGTATCATTAAGAATATGTGATTAAAAGAAAAAGGTTACATTATTCTGATGGTTGACCAAAGCAATATAATTTTCCCTGAAGCATCAGAATAGTTTTGCTTAACATATTTTAAATACGAAACAAAGGCAAAAATTAGGTAAGAGTGAAGCATAAACTACTAGAAGAATATGAATAACAAGAAACTACATAATAATTGCCAGGTGCCGATGGCTTACAACTGTAATCCTAGCTACTCAGGAGGCTGAGATCTGAGGATCGAAGTTCAAAGCCAGCCCGGACAGGAAAGTAGTCTCCAATTAACCACCAGAAAACCTCAAGTGGCACTGTGGTTCAAGTGGTAGAGCACTAGCCTTGAGCTGAATAGCTGAGGGATAGCACCCAAGCCTAGAGTTCAAGCCCCGTGACAGAAAGACAGAAAGACCGGAAGACCGAAAGAACGAAAGAAAGAAAGAAAGAAAGAAAGAAAGAAAGAAAGAAAGAAAGAAAGAAAGAAAGAAAGAAAGAAAGAAAGAAAGAAAGAAAAATAAATATAGTGGTTTCAGTAAGAAAATCAGAGGTGAAGTCTATTTGTAGCCTTTAAAACCTACAGCAGTCATGGGCTGGAAACATCTTGTTCTTATTTGAGTGGTATTAGAAATAAGATACACCCTTTGACAACTGAAACAGGAAGTTTTAACATACATACAGAAGACTTCACAGAAGCAAAGTAATAAATAACCTAATGTCACACAAAAATAGTGAATCAAGAATGGTTTGCTTAATTCTAAGAATTTGGGGATCCAAAGGCCTCTTCATTTTATTCTGTTTCCCTTGCCTTAGGTCCAACTTGATAGATTCTTTAAAAAATCCTTGTAGATTTCTTATGTGTCAACTGATAATCATCTCTAGATAAAAGCCACGGTTCCCTCAAGATAAGCCCTTTTCTACTTGTTTCTTCTGGGAATGATGCAAACACTGCTAGGACACTCCATTGCTTGACAGAAATATACGGACGGGCAATCCTTTAAAAAGCCCTTAAGGAAACTCCTGTTTGAAACCCATGTTTTATGAACCACTTTCTTAAATGATTGTAATGTATTAACAAAGAGACTTAATGACGCAACCTGGATTTTATCTTTTCTGGAGCCATGTCATTTTAGTAATATTTTTTAGACAATCTCAGTATTAAACAATTTCATTTTAAACCTCTTTCATTTTTTTTCATTATTTTTAGCTCATCTCTTTCCTTAAATTTTACTACAGGCAAGGAGGTAAACAAACAGGTCAATATTATGAATATTCTGTCTGGAAATCTTAACTAGATCATGGAGTTAAACAGGCATACTTCTTCTTTACCACACCATGCCATGACCTAAAAAAAAGGGGGGGGCATTTTCTCCAACTTGCAGGAGCATCTTCACTTTTCTTTAAGCCTTTACTGAGAGCTTCCTCAAAGCCTCCCAGAATTCCACCAGGAATCTGCAGAGATCCTTGTGGCTCTCATTACCTGCCTCCTCAACACCATTTTCTCTTCTTCCCATACCCAGTCCCACATCCGGTCCCTCCACATGGAGGGAGGCCTTTTATGATAGTACATAAACTATCCCCAAAACTTAGTTTAGCTTAAACAACACTTTCTGTTGTTTACTGAATAGGTTTTGGAGAGAGCTCAGCAAGGATAAATTTGTCTCAGATCCATGCCGAATCATCTGCAGAATCTACTCACGGTAATTACATGATGAGCAATATGATGCCATCTATTGGATGGGAGGTCAGCTAGGGCTAAAGGGCAGAAGCTTTTGTTCCTTTTATGATGTCACATATGTGAGTGAGAGCATGCTATACTTGAGTAAATTCTTTTGATGATCGTTCTCATACAACTGTATAACCCATTAGAAACTCCTTAATTTTTAGGGTCATAACTAAGGCTCAGATCAGCAACCCCACAAATAGGTATGCTAGGAAGAAGGATGCACTGGTCTGGGAGTTGTTTTTAGCACTGTACCAGAATATTTTGGAGCTGCCTAAATGTTCCTTGTTTGAATAAGAAACCAGGAAGTTGGCAGCGGCCATCACTTTTTGAAAGTGACTCTACTTTTTCTTGCCTGTCAGGAGATGTCAAGGTCATGAAAACGGATGTCCTTACTTCCTGATTTTGTGGGAGATACACAAGTCATGACTAAGTGTTTCACCCTTACCAATCTCTTGTCTTGAGCTGTACTTTCTTCCATGTAACAAGAAGATACTGCCTATTCCATAGTAGTAATTTTCACAATCGAGGTCTGAATTGTTTGCCATATCTAGCAGCTGAATATTCTTCTTTAAATTGTCTTTTAGGATTAACTCAAGTTGAAAATCACTTGACTATCATGCATTGACCAGAACTCTTAGCATTATGAATAGCAGTATCTCTCAAAAGAAATTAATTATAATATTCCTTCATATGATATGTTTTACTTGTAATATTTTATAATAAATAAAACCCTTTACTTTGGAGTTCATAGTAATAAATGTATAAATAAAAAGTATAAAGTATAATTTTGCTAAGCATTTCTCAACTTGTTTTAAAATCCATACCCCACTGGCTCAGATTTTGAAAGGCTGTTTTCAATAGGTTGTGTTTCAAAAAGAATACTTTCCCAAATACAAAACAATGAAACTCAGTGATATGCCCATGCATTTGTGCATAAAACTATACAGAAGACTGCTCCTCTTCTTTTGTTCCATCCTGATATTAACCAAAAAGTAATTTCAAGACATGTGTTTTGTAGCCAACCTTGCTTTATGCAGTAATCCATTATTAGCAAACCATGAAAATACTGCAAATGGCCTGTTAGACTTAAATCCAAAACCTGTGGGAGGTTAAGCCTGTTTGGAAAAAATGTCTCCCAAATCATGAATGATAATCTAAACTGTATATTATTAGCCACACATTTCTGGCAAAAGATTTAGTTCCCTTCAATGTGGTTTGTGCCCCTCTATAAATTTCTGCATCTAAAGAATTATGGGCTATTTCATTCATTTCCTTTTAATTATAGACATTATAAACAGAATGGACCAAAAACTCTTCTAGGGAATTAGTAACATACCCTAAAATTGATATAGGGTTCTGACAAAATTGTGGTATATTCTGCTTTCAGCTTCTTACCCAATGTATTTTTACCAAAACAAAGATTCACTTTTGTGAACTTTGAAAGACAACTCAAATGCTAATTAAACCACTGGCAAGTGGTAAAATAAAATAAAAAACAAACCTTTCTATTAATTTCTATTACTCACATTTTCATTGAGTGTTGGTTGAATGAATCTGTGATACTTCGAATAGAATATGATAAAAGTATGAATGTTCAATTGTTAAGAAAATGCTTGTCTGATGACTCTGCTCTCAGTTGCTGGCTTTGTAATAAAACTTCTAATTTGGCTCTCAAAAGAAAAGAAAGAAAGAAAATGCTTGTCTGTTACTAACCATAGGAGGGGCCCATTAATGCCTATACCGTGCCCATGCTGATATTCAGTAAAGATGTGAATGAATAAGGCTGTTTTAGTACAAAGCAAGAGAGCTGGATGGGAAGAACATCAAAATGTCCACCTTTAGTGCTCCCAGCCACAAAATAGTCCAGAGAAATGGGTCTCAAAGTGAAAATGATCAAATTTCACAAGGGCTTCATGGGAGAAAGCTGAGCTATGCACAATGCTGCTTTGCACTGTAGTGGTGAAACAGCAAAGAAAGGACTCTTTTGGATACACTATGCTGTTAACTGTAGTCCACTGAGAACACTATTAGAAGAGCAAGGAAGCAAAAACAAATAGCATCTAGATAAATGTGAGGGCTAGTGTGAAGATATATGAATCACTCTTAAGGGACCCTCGGTGTTAGTGGGTGGGTTTTAGGATAGAAGCATGTGATCTAAAACAAAAAGACCTGAAAATATGTCTCCCAGTATGAATGTAAGCTAAATCATTTGTTCTCACCTGCTAATGAGACATGAATAATTTGAGATCGCTATATTTTGCATAGTATCAACCAACATAAATCATCAGTTAAATCAACTGAAATTTAACTGATGACTCCTCAGGCAACGCAATACCCAGGCACAGGATTGTGGGAGGCGTTTGTGAATTCACTCATCGCAGAATATTATCTGCTTTACAATACATCAAGGGTTCTTTGGTTCATTTATTCTTACCTTGCAACCATAGAAATACTAAAAGGAATTATTTGAGATGTTCCAAAACAAAACCATGAATCATCTGTCCATGGATTTACTAAACAATTAACTCAAGAATAGGAATAACAAATAGCTGTGTTCGACACAGTTGTTCTTGTTTTTAATCACTAATCCCTTCCAAAAAGAAGTGGTACAGCATGTACTCCAAATCTGAGAAATGGCTCAGACCAATGGTATATCATTCCAACTTTCATAATTACCACTTTGAGATTTTCTTCTGTGTCTTGTGCAAGGTCTTAGCACAATATATGCAAATTTTGTTTTTAATTATGCAGAGTAATTCAAATCAACCTGTGTGTTCTGATAGATTCTTTTCTAGAGGATTTGAACCCATTTGCTACTTCCTAGCATTGAAACACTACTCGAACCAAAATTCCTTTGTAATGATTTTTCTTTTAATATATATGTATATATATTATTGAAAAGATATTATACAGAGGCATTACAGTTACATGAGTAATGAGTACATTTCCTATGTAGCATTGTTACCCCTCCTTTGTTTTTTCCCTACCATTCCTTCCCTCCCAACTTCCCCAACTCCTCCCTTTGCAGCACCCCACCTCTGAAGTTGTAAAGTTTGTTTTCAACATAGTGTCTTATACATTTCATTGTTACAGTGGGTCAACCTGTATCCTTGTTTCAGCATTTTGTCGTTTCACTTCCCTTCCCCCAATTAGAAAAATGTATATACAATATGCAGGGTATCAGAATCAAACACAGTGACAACAGGGGTTACACCATGGGGGAAGAACATACAAAAGAAGGCACATAGTACATTATAAGTACTATAAAATCAACAGCAAGAAATAACCTCTGGTGTCCCTATCTTGGGGTTCATTTCGCTTAGCACCATCTTATATGGTTATATGTGCATAGCTTTTGGCTTTTTCTACTTGTCTGGTAAGATTATCCTAGACGTATACTAGTTATTGCAAATAAGGGAAACCATGGGACCTGTTTCTTTGGGCCTGGCTTACTTCACTTAGTATCATTTTTTCCATGTCTTTCCATTTCCTAAAAAATGGGGCAGTGTCATTCTTTCTGATGGAGACATAGAATTCCATTATCTATCTATTTATAGATCTTCTTACAGATCTATCTATAAATAGATATCCCTCATTTTCTTGATCCATTCATATACTGAGGGGCATCTGTGTTGGTTCCATCTCTTAGCTATGGAGAATAATGCTGCTATAAACATAGTTGTGCTGGTAGCTTTAGTATAGCCTTGTTTGTAATCATTTGGATAAATGCCCAAAAGTGGGATGGCAGGGTTGTAGGGGAGCTCTATGTGGAGTCTTCTGAGGAACCTGTATACTGCTTTCCAAAGTGGTTGAACAAGTACATTCCCACTAACAATGCAGTAGGGTTCCCTTTTGGCCACATCCACTCCAGCATCTGTTACTAGATTTCTTGATTATAGCCAATCTAACTGGGGTGAGGTGGAAATATCAATGTTGTTTTCATTTGTGTTTATGTGTCTATTGGCCATTTTTATTTCCTCTTCAGAGAAGTCTCTCTTTAAGCCTTTAGCCCACTTAATAATTGGATGGTTGTTTGAGGATCTGTTGTTGGGGGATTTAACTTTTTGAGTTGTAAAGTATATTTTAGATATGAAGCCCTTGTCTGTTGTATGGCTAGTGAAGATCTCCCAATCCCTGGGCTTTCTATTTATCTTGCTAGCTATGTCCTTTGCCATTTCTTTTTTTCTCTTTTTTTTGGGTGGGGGAGATCATGGGGCTTGAACTCGGCCTAGGTGCTGTCCCTCAGCTCTTCAGCTCAAGGTGAGCCCACAGTGCCACATCTAGTTTTCTCATGGTTAATTGGAGATAAGAGTGTCACAGACTTTCATGCCTGGTCTGGCTTTGAACCTTAATCTTCAGGGCTAAGCCTCCTGAGTAGCTAGATTACAGGTGTGAGCCATTGGTGCCTGGCTTGATAAAGATTTCTTTGACCAGCCCAATTTATACTCTCTCAAATTAACATTCCTAAACTTACCCCTAACTAAAAGATGTCTAGTCTATTTATTTCAATTGTTAAATTTTTTTAAGTTTGATAGCCAAATGCTGAGAATCTTGTAACATTGTAAAAATGTATAAAAATCTGACATTTCATTGTTGATGCCTGTATCACTAGTGATATTGAGTATTTGGTGTATATGTTCCTTTGCTGTTAGAATGAACTGGTTACATTGCTGAATAATTAACAAAGATTAAGGTGATGTTTGAGTATGTCCTTTAGAGTTTAGCAGTATATTTTGTTTTGTTTTAGATAAAAATCTTCATCACCCAAGAGTAGCTAAGACGCTTCACTGGGCACCTTGACAGGATGATTTAGATTGAATCTGCACTTTCAACAGCGTGACAGAAGGTACTCCAGGGAAAGCGCGCATCAACATAGGAGGCTCTGTGTTTCAATTCCTTTCAGACCTATTTGTCCCTCATCGGATCAAATCTAAATTGCTCATGCTGCAGTCAAGAAAAGAAATCATCAACATTTTAGGCAAAATAAATACTTTATTATTTTAATATTCTTTTAGAATCAGCGTTTGTGTGGTGTTTCAAACATTTATAAACCTTTTAGATGTTCTTTTGAAGAAGACTGTTAACATCTCAACAATTTTTGATTAAAGTTTCACACACAAAGAAACATAATAGAGTTGAAAATTATATATGCTTAAAAGAATAATTCTAATAACTTTTGGTGGCTACTTTACATTTATTGACACATGTAAAACCAAATAGAAACCATTCTCCTTCTTTCACAACAACAAAATTCTCACTGGTCCAAACTGGATGAAAATGATTTATATATGAAGAGAACAAATCTAAAGTATTTCCATTTCAAATAACCAAATACCAGCTTATTCATTTCTATCCATTCAAGTCATAGGGCCCATTATTGTAACAATACTCTACTAGTTAGCCTAAAAGATAGAAGAAACATCTCCTTGTAAGAAGTTTCAACAATTCAAAAGAACATAGTGTTGAACATAAAGCACATTTCCAAAAGAAAATAGTACGTAAGCTATAATAAAATTCCATTTGTTTTGGGTAAAGCAACAAGGCTTACAGTGTAAGAACATTAAGTAGTTGAAGGTAACCTCACATAATTCTATCCTACTGCCATTAGTAGCCTCCTCAAGAATTAACAGCAATTTTTACAACGGAACAGTTTGACTTCTTGGAAGTGACAATCATTAACAGCAGTGCAGGGATAATCATTGGTTGCTTCAAGCTCTCAAAAAATGAATCAGTTATTGCACAGTAAATACCTCACAGAGGTCAGTGTGGTAAGAAGCTAGTCTGAAAGAAATGGTATTTATAAGCTGGTTATGTCTTAAGTCTTCAAGTTTTATAATTGATTCTATATAAGGAAGCAACTGGAATTATTTGACATACAAATAAATATTATGCTTTTCAAACTGCTACATTTTTCATGATTTAGAAAAGAACAATAGCCAGCAAAGTGCCTAAGTTTCTATGCACACTTTGAAAGACATGCATCAAAGAAATGCACACTGTGCACTGTGTACAGTAGCCCAGCTTAGCAGAAAGTGTCTTCCAAAGTACAGATAACACCTCCACCAGTGTAGGTCATCCGAAACTCCGCTATTACACAGCTAAGAGGATCCATGCCAATCTTGAAAAGGAAACACAAATCAACATTAAACTCCTTTCAAATACCATCCTTAAAATATATCATTTGTGTGTGTGTGTGTATGTGTGTGTGTGTGTGAGAGAGAGAGAGAGAGAGAGAGAGAGAGAGAGAGAGAGACATATATAAACACAGGATATTTCTGTAGTTGCTATACACCTTTAGTTAGTTCTTTTATCCTTGGCTTTTAAAAAGAAATCTTAGCTGTTTTATGACATAGCTTACTATAATCTTTTCCTATTTTCTACAGCTAACTTATCAAATTTTTAAATTACATTTTGGTTTCTCACAGACATTATATCAAGTGGGTATCTTTAGCTCAAGTAAAAATATTAAGACATAATTTGTAAAACATAATTTAGAGGTAAAAGATAAAACTCATTTTAGTAAGCAAATCACAAAATTATTTTAAAATAAATTATGATTAGAATTAGATGCCAGTGATCTATTTCTTTAAAACTCAAAAGTAACTAAGGAAATTGTGATTCTCAAAACGTTATTTCACCAATTGTACACTTGGAACACCAATATAACCAATGGACTCAAAGAAAGATTTAGGTCTAAACACCCAATTTAAGCATTTATTTACTAATCTGAAATTTCAATGAAAACAAATTTAGAATATAATTCTATGGATGTTAATATTTGACTTTATACTTTAACTGGAGTGGTGTGAATATTTCACATTCTTGAATAACATTATATATATTGTAAAAAATTAGCTAGATAAATGTAATTATCTACTAAGAAAGTCAAGTGTTCATTTATATTTAGCAAAAAAAACAAAACTGGAAAAACTTACTATAAGTTCTATTTAGTGGCTGTCTTGTTTAGAATTAGATGCTTTACTTGAAGATACTGCTGCCAGAAGTCCGCTTACTATTTCCCGACGAATTTCCCCAACGATTGACTCTTTAATCTGTAAAGAAAGAGGGAAATAAGCATTTAACAATTACTGTAATCCATTCTCTTCTATTTTCAGAAAGCCATTTATCTCCTGCAATCTGCAAAATCAGAGAAAAGTATAATCTTCATTTGACTGTCCAAGTAACACAAGAGTAGGAATCAAATCCATCCACCTCTCCTCAAACCCAGAATGTACTGTGAGGTCTGGCTTAGCTAGATCAGCTAACTAAATTATAAAACAATACAGCTCCTAGGGAGACACTACCATAAAGCATTATTTTATGCAGACTGAAAAAGTTCTAGTAAATAATTCACTTCATGACATAAAATCACCTGGGAGGACTGGTTAAATGTGAGATTCCTTTCATGTTTTTTACTGATGTCTGCTTCTGTAAAGAGGTTGGCAAGGTACTACTTTCCAGCTTAAAAAAAAAAAAAAGAAAAGAAAAACAGGAGCAAAATGATGCCTGTTAGAATCTCAAGATATCTCCTCTAACCTAACATGTGCTTTTTTAATAGAAAGAGTAAATTATTATTTGCTAAAATTCATTTAAACATGAAAAACAGTCTCAAAACAACTATAAACTCTAAAGAAACTTTTATTTAGTGTGATGGTTTGTTTGGCTTTGATATAGAATGTATGCCTCCCTTGATTGCTCAGAAAGGAGAATTTTGATTAGGATTTTCTTCTCCAGATGTCTGAGAACTATGTATGTTATCCCTTCCCCTTTTCTCTCTAATAATATAGCATGGCCTCCAAATAGCCTTTTGTGAAGGCTTTAAATGTGTGTTTCCTAAAACAAACTGATATGCTCCCAAATTAGCACTTGGGACACTCTCAATCAGCTTTTAAAAATTCTGTATTTCTGGTTTCCTGTCAGCCTGTTCTCTTTTTCCTAAAATGCTCCTAAGTCCATCTTGAGCACATCTCAAGTGAAGTCTTGCCAAAAATGGCTCTGTGTTAATCTTTGATACAAAACTGGTACACAAAACTTGGACAGTTAGTCATAGAAACAGAATGTTCCTTAGCAATCAACCAACCATTATTACTGGCATGTATCTCAATAAATATAAGCCCATTGTCATTTTAACTTTTATTGATATTCCTAAACATTAAGTTTTTGAAGTTCATAGCATGTTAGATACTTTTTTTTTTGTTGGTCATGGGGGCTGAACTCTGGACCTGGGCACTGTCCCTCAGCTCTTCAGTTCAAGGCTAGTGCCTACTGCTTCAACCACAGTGCCACTTCTGGCTTTTTTCTGCTTCTGTGGTGCTGAGGAATCGGACCCAGGACCTCATGCATGCAAGGCAAGCATTCTACCACTGAGCCACCTTCCCAGCCCCTAGATTCATTTTTTAAATGAATGTGTTAGACACAAATAGTGAACCAGAATCCTTCTGTCAGGACACAGAAGCACAAACACCATCTTGGAAACAGAACTACAGCCAATCCACATTTACAAGAAGAGTACTGCAATCCTCACAGTGATACTGTCAAGGCAACGTGGTAACTTTATTACATCTCTATCCTCTTTATCATTGAAAGCACAAACTAGCCAAGAAAGTATTCTTTACCAGCCAAAAAATATTCTTTACAAACCTAACATGTATGCTCCACTTTTGAGGAACACAGATATTACCAGCATAAAGCATAACAGATTCTCTAAGAGCTCAGTGTGCTGGCATGTTCAGAGAAGGCTGAGACAGGAGGATCACTTGGGGCCTAGAGTTGAGTCCATTATGGGGAGCTAAGCAAGACTCTGACTAAAAAACCCAAAACGAATCTCTGCCTCATACTTCCCAAGGCTATCTACAAATTCAATGCGATAATTATCAATATTCCAACCTCATTCTTCAAGGAAATAGAAGAGGCAATCCAAAAATTCATATGGAACAATAAAAGACCCCGAATAGCAAAAAACAGAAAGAACAGTGCTGGAGGAATATCAATACCAAATTTCAAACTCTAATACAAAGCCATAGTAATCAAAACAGCTTGGTACTGGCACAAGACCAATGGAATAGACTTGAAAATCCAGAAATGAACCTACAGACCTATAGCCATCTAATCTTCAATAAGGGGCTAAAAATATAAAATGGAAGAAAGACAGCCTCTTTACTGAAATGGTGCTGGCAAAATTGGTTAACTATTTGTAGAAAACTAAAGCTAGATCCTTATATATCACCTTGCACCAGAATCAACTCCAAATGGTTCAAAGACCTCGGAGTTAAAGCAGAAACTCTGAAAACATTACAGGATGGAATAGGAGAAACTCTAGGTCTCCTTGGAACAGACCGAAATTTTCTTAATAGAGGCCTAGAAACACAACAAATCAAAGAAAGGTTGGACAAATGGGATAGCATGAAATTGCAGAGCTTCTGCATGGCAAAGGACATAGCTACCAAGATCAATAGAAAGCCCACAGAGAGAAAGATCTTCACTAGCCATACAATGGACAAGGGTCTCATATCTAAAATATACCTGGAACTTAAAAAATTAAATCCCCCAACAACAAATCTTCAAAGAAACAACTACCCAATAAATAAGTGGGCTAAAGACTTAAAGAGAAACTTCTCTTAAGAGGAAAGAAGGATGGCCAATAGACACATGAAGAAATGCTAAACCTCTCTAGCCATAAAAGAAATGCAAATCAAAACAACATTGAGATACCACCTCACTCCAGTTAGAATGGCTAGAATCAAGAACCCTAATAACAACATATGCTGGAGGGGATGTGGACAGAAGGGAACCTTACTGCATTGTTGGTGAGAGTGTAAACTTGTTCAACCACTTTGGAAAGCAGTATGGAGGTTCCTCAAAAGACTCCACATAGAGCTCCCCTATGAACTGGCAATCCCACTTTTGGGCATTCACCCAAATGATCACAAACAAGATCACACTAAAGCTACCAGCACAACTATGTTTATTGCAGCATTATTTACCACAGCTAAGAGATGGAACCAACACAGATGCCCCTCAGTAGATGAATGGATCAAGAAAATGTGGTATATATACACAATGGAATTCTATGCCTCCATCAGAAAGAATTGCATTGCCCCATTTGTTAGGAAATGGAAAGACTTGGAAAAAATTACATTAAGTGAAGTAAGCCAGGCCCAAAGAAACATAGGTCCCATGGCTTCCCTTATTTGTAATAACTAGTATATGTATGAGTCAAGCAGAAAAGTTCAGATAAGTTGATGTTAGGGGAATGAACCCCCAAGATAAGTATTCAAATTTTTTTTTGTTTTTTTTTCCTTTCATGCAATTGTTTCTAACATATTTATAAGATGATTTCTATGTTGCTTTGTATGTCCCTCCCCCACGGTATAACCCATGCTTTTACTGTATTTGATGTTGGTATAATTTGTGGAGGGGAAGGGAAAAAACAAATCATTTAACTAGGGATACAGGCGGACCCATTGCAACAGTGAGATTTACAAGTCGTTATGTCAAAACGAACTTAACAATTTGGTGGGGGGTGGAGTAAGGAAAGGAGTATGGGAAGGGATGGGAATGGGAAACAAAGGAGGAGGCAACAATGCTTGATAAGAAATGTACTCATTATCTTGCCCATGTAATTGTAACCCCTCTGTACAGTATTCTCACATTAAAAAAAAAAGAATCTCTGCCTCCAAGTTATAATTCAGATATAGACAAAATGAATATTGTCTTATAAAATATTAAAGGAAAAATGTATTCATTCACTAAGAAATAAGAACATAATTTTGAATTTTGAAGATGAGAGACTAGTATTTGTTAGAAAAAGACAAAATTCTCAGAAAATGGGAACTTTAAATTGTAGTTCATGAAAACTATTTCATACAACAATGAAGATACAAAACTTGACACAAAAGCATCCTGAGTTAAAAATCCTGTCCCATTCAGTGGGCTTTCTACTTATCTTGCTAGCTATGTTCTATGCCTCAGATAAAGGCCTCCTATCTAAAATCTACTTAAGAGCTCAAAAACTTAAACCTCCCAAAAATAACCCTTAAAGAAAAATAAAACCCAAACAATAAATGGGCTTAAAGACTTTAAAAGTGACTTCTCACAAGAAGTAAGAATGGCCAATAGACATATGAAGACCTGCTCAACATCTCTGGCCATAAAAGAAATGCGAATCAAAACAACATTGAGATTCCACTTTACCCCAGTTAGAATGGCCATTATCAAGAAAACTTACAATAACAGGTGCTGGCATGGATGTGGCCCAAAGGAAACATTACCTGTACTGTTGGTAGGAATAGAAACTTGTTCAACCACTCTGGAAAACAGTATGGAGGTTCGTCAACCGCTAGGTGCAGGTTGCTTACACTTGTAATTCTAGCTACTAAGGAGCTGAAATCTGAAGGGCTAAGGTATGCACCAAGTTTGGCTAGAAGCATGGTTCAAGTGACAAGAGTGCCAGATAAAAGAAGTACCAGCAGAAGAAGCCAAATGAGTATTAGACCCTGAATTCAAGTCCGTGTACTTAGAAGGAGGTGGGGAGAGAAAGGGAAGAAAACTATAAACAGTTTTAAGGGAATTAACCAGATGCATCACAGATGACTTGGGATGAAATTTTTCTTTTTCAGTCAAGGGGCTTGAACTTAGGGCCTGGGCACTGTCTCGGGGTGAATTTTAAGATATGATTTTTTTCCCTAATAAATCTAGGCAGAAAAAGATGTATCTTTAATCTAACAAAGTAAAAACTCTGTGCTAAGTATTTTGTCAGAAGGAATTTGTTCAATGCCTTTGGTCCAAAGATAACTCTTTATTAACAATCACAAACAAAGTACTCTTTTTAGAAACTTTGCATGGGTGCCATGTTGGAGACAAAGGAGTGACAGATGTCATTGTTTGCATGCATCCATGGATGCAATAAGAAAACCTACCTGAGAGTACCTGACACACATGTTCAATTCTTACCCACAACTGTTCAGTGCAAGATTAAATCTTGCTTTCTGAATAGAGCTTTGTGTTAGTGAGGCTAGAGCTCAGAATTTACTGAAATAATCAAATTTAATTATACTTTCAGCAGGTACATGCTCATTTATGTAAAAAGATTACCAATTAGAAAAAAATGGAATAAAGACTAATTTGAGTTTTAAATGTTATTAATAAACTTCATAATAAAAATGACTGCAACTAAGCTATCAACATATATTATTTTCTAATTACCAGCATTAGACTATTAGTATAGACTTAAAAAAACTTCAACAAGAGTTTGTTTTCTTAAGTAAATCCATATTCTTCTTTGCCTTGTTTGATCTTGTCTTTGCTTAGAAACTCCTTTGTAGACAATAAGACTAAAGGTTAAGCCTCCAAACTATGGGCCACATCTGAGCTGAATAGTTCATAGTTAACAGATTTAGTAACGAATTCTAAAAAAAAGAAATCTTCAAACATTTGCCTTGCATGCCAATTTAAATGTCTGCAAAGTATAACATCTTTCATATTTAATGGGAAATTTTTATAAATGATTAATCTCTCTAGGACCAAGGCAGTATAATGGGAACAAATAACTTTCTCTAAGGTATGGTCTACTGGCCAGAGAATCAATGTCTGGTCTAAAATCAGTGCTTTAGTCCTTCAATATTACTTATAGCATGTCTGGCCATTTGCAATTATAAACATAAGGATTCAAGCATACAATAAGAGAACACTTGTGCCAAAGAGCAACTTAAAGATAAGCTTCCAAGAAAACCTCCAAAGCAAAGAAAGTTAAAGGTAAAAAAAAATCACATTTCTTTTACAAATAAAACAATGTTAATTTGAACCTACTTCTCACTTACCAAAACCTACCTTGCCTCTGTGGAAAGAAGGTAAGTATTGTATATACAGAGAGATTTTCAGGAACATGTCTATCATCTCTCTGTATTTACAGAGAAGATTGTATCTGCTTTGAAGGTACTTCTTAAGCTTCGGTCGTGCAGCCATAAATAATGGTATCTTATGCATTTGAACTAACCTGTGGACTCAGAGTGAGTGCCAATAGCCAGTCTGAGGGAACATTCTGGCATGCTGCCATCATTGCTGATCTACTGCCACCAGATGCCTCTTAATGGATTTTCAATACACTGAGTTCATATCATTACATTGGAAACACATACTTTAAAGAGCCAATGATTCTGATTTCTCTGCTTCTTTTAATTATTCCTATTTCTAAATTCCTAGTTCTTAAATACTTCTCAAAGAGAGGGAAATTTAAAAGCTTGGTACCAGAAATACTGCAGTTCTCACATTTTGGAACATTTGTGTGGACTTTAATGCAAAATATAAAATGGTCTTACATCTGTAGTCCAGGCTGGATTTGAACTTGAAATCCTTCTGCCAGTCTCTGGAGTACTGTGATTATAGCTATATACCACTATCCTTTCTTTGGCTGTGATGTTGGAGTTCCAGTGCAGAGCCTGTACATGTTAGGAAAGCACTCCACCACCGAGCAAGATTCCTCAGTCTTTCACGAAACTGTTTGATAGGCCTGCTAAATGCTTTTCTGTCTTCCTTTTCAATTGTCTCTTGAATTAGTCTTGTTTACATCCCTAACAAATTTTAAGCTTGAGGATTTTGTTTTTTACATGGATTTTTTCTTTTACCCTTCAGAGCAGATATTTAGCCATTTACAAAGTGAGGTATTTTTTTGCTGCTTTTGCTTTTTAGCAGTGCTAAAAACATAACAAGATATCCGAAGGAGGACTTCACACAAGGGAAATATGCCCCTGCTTTTGAATGACAGCCCAAGCCTCTAAAATGATTTTTTTCCAATGTATAAGATATGCTTTTTAAACAAATGGAAAGAGTTTTATCAGGAGTTTTACTATTTTAGTTGGGAAAAAAAGCATGAAATATTGTGACACTTCCAGACTGTGACCTTCCCTTTTTTTTTTTTCTGGGGCTTGAACAGAGGGCCTCAAGGTCTCCCTTGGTTTTTTTGACTCAAGGCATGCACTCTCCCACTTGAGCCATACTACTACTTCTGGCTTTCTTTTTGAGTCAATACCAAGGGGTATGAACTCAAAACCTCAAGGTCTTCCTTGGCTTTATCACTCAAGGCTACCACTTCATCTATATCTCCAACTCTAGCTTTTCTCTGGTGAATTAGACATAAGAATCACTCAAACTTTTTTGCCAAAACCAAGATCCTCAGATCTCAGTCTCCTGAGTAGATATAGATATATCTAATTAAGCCACCAGAGCCTGGTATTTACTCTTAAGAATTCTTAAGCTAAATAAATAGAATGATTTAAAAAAACAACATGAATCATTTCACCCTGTTTACTAGTTTTTTGAAACCAAAAGAACAGTGTGATGTGAGAAGAGGTGAAAAAGCTATCAGAGTTATCTATAGAGCTCTACTTTTTAAAATGATATATCCTATTACTTCTAATTAACTAGACTCAATCCCAAAAACAGTGTTATGGTTTAGATGTGAAGTATGTCTGAAAGACTCATGTCCTGAAGTCTTGGTCTCAATACAAAAATGTTCAGAGAGGGGACTTCTGGGAAGTGACAGATTCCCAGGATCTCAATACTGGGATTCAATATTAGGTTAACTCATTGATGAGGTGATAAGATACTTAGGAGGTGGGACTTGGTTGAAGGAATTGGTTCTTGAGGGCATACTATCAACCACTACGTTTTGACCCTTCTTTCCTGCCCTCCCCCCCCCTTCAACTCAACCTGTCACCATGAGTTTGGCATCTCTGTTCCATCATGCCCTTTACCTCACCACAGGCCCAGAAATAATGGAGTCATTTGAGTATGAACTGAAAAAATCTGAAACCATGAGCCAAAATAAGCCTTTCTTCCTTTAGGATGTTTTATAGTCAGGTATCTAAGTCATAGAGATAGAAACAGTAAATATACATATTTACACAAACAGTAAATATACATATTTACCCATTCACCTATGCTGCCAACTAGTTTTCACAGTCATTTTTTGTAGTCCTTTTCATATCTCATTGCTTCTTATGCTGTTAACATTCAGGGAAAACTATCTTTTCATATAGTATTTCAATCTGTAAACTCATATAACTTCCCCACTTCCCCACCCACCAAAGCAAATAGGTCAATTTCTTTAAATTTTCTAAAATCACATCACCATTTTCTCATACCAACTGACATTATAAAACCGCTTTCAATCTTGGAAGAGATAAACTGCAATCCTCATTCTACACATGTGCAAATGAGAGGTTCAAATAATCTGTCCCATGTTCATCCTCTTCAAACCTTATGAGCATCACCTTTTCATCATGGTGAATGCAGAGTTGCAATTATTTTACAGTAAAGTATGAAATTTGCAAAAGTACCATTACAAACATATCAACAGATTTGAAACAGATCCATGGGAAAGTTATTCTGAAAGCTCTCTGAAGATTACTCAATATCGTGTATCAATGAATCTTATAAGCAATTGATGTTTAGATACAATACTCTATAATGCCTATATAAATGACGAAGGCAGACCACTCACCTCCCGTATGACTTGCTGCAACTCATCTTCCTCCACATTCCTATGCATTTCCTCAGCAGCTGGCACTGGTGGGACACGCCCTTGACCTTCTTCTAACTTGGAGTTAGGTCCTACAAGATGTGAGGCTTCTTCAGCTGCTCCAGCATCCTCAGAACTTTCCACATCAGGAGGTGTATGCACAGAACCTGTTCTAGAAGGAGCAGTTGGGGTCAGAGCCACTGATGCTCGGAACACTTTCTTCCTGGCTACTAAGTTGGCTCTAGGTTTGTTCCCCACATCACCAAAAGGCACTCCAGTTCTTCTGTTGGCATGAGAGGGACTAGAACATACAGATGATGATTCTGATGTTGCCTGGGAGAAAACCGATTCTGAGCTTTCTCCAGGAGGAATTTCAAATCCCATTTCCCTCATTCCCAAACCCAATTCAGACTTCAGGTATGACTGTTCTTGCATCAGTTCCGTGACCTAGAGATCAGAAAAGAACTGTTAGTCTTGCTTTTTGCAATTAAGGTTTGTAGTAACAAAGCATGAGTTAAGCTCCTAGCTGTTATTACTGCCAAAAATCTGCTTCATTAACTTAGTAACTGTGATCATATTTACAAAAGCAGTAGATGTAAATTTGTAAGAAGCTCAAGCTATAAAATGGGTAAGAAGAACATACAGCGGAATGCGGTTTTACTTGCTACCAAATAGGTGTCCAAATTGCTTTTGAGAAACTAAAACTACAATTAAAATAGTAAGTAGTTACTCATAATGCTTTGAACAAATTTATCTGAATTGTTAATGAGACTTTTGTTCAAATGAACCAATTTACCTAAATTGTTAATAAATATGAGACTTTTGTTCAAAATGTAATCACTGTAAAGAACCTATCTAGAGGATTTAGATCTGGATTTCCTTTGGAGTACAAATTATTTTTATAGCATAGCGTATTATCTTCTCCTTTAGGTAAATAAGATAAATCAGTACTGCAATTAAGCTTGCTTTGTATTAGTCTAAGATAGCTGTGGACTTCAGAAGTGGTCATCTTACTGCCTGCCCACCTTGGGGTACTGGGATTTGAACTCAGGGCCTCACAGTATTTCTTAGGTTTTTCTGCTGAAGGGTGGCACAGTTTGCCACCTGAGCCACTCTTTCAAATAGTGATCTTCAGATCTCAGGATCCAGATAGCCAGGATTACAAATCTTTTAATCAATTCAGTGTATTAAGTTCTATATTTAAAAGTTCTACATTTCATCCAACTAGAAAACTGCCTATTTCTGACACGTGTATCATTCCCTTCCCCAGTGAATTAGGAGGAGAGGCTTACTGGTTCCATGACATTCAGGGGAGAAGGGCAGGACAAGTTATCAGCACTCCTACTGCCACACATTCCCTGCAAAGGTAAACAAAGACATGCTTCCATGGGTTATGTTCTCAAACTACAAGTGTTCTATAATAAATTAACTGAAATAGCACTTCATGTCAGCTATCATGCAATTGTATAAACCATGTTAATAATGTGAGTGAGGTTTGACACCACAGAGTACACAGAAGATATTCTGATGCTCTGTACTCACTAGCACATTTTTTGGGGGAAGGGGGGCCCGGTCATGGGGCCTGAACTCTGGGCCTGGGCGCTGTCCCTCAGCTCTTCAGCTCAAGGCTAGCACTCTACCACTGAGCCACAGCACCACTTTCGGCTTTTTTCTTTTTGCTTATGTGGTGCTGAGGAATCGAACCCAGAACCAGTGCATGCAAGGCAAGCACTCTACCACTGAGCCACCTTCCCAGCCCAACTAGCACATATTTTTAAGAATGATGTGTTGAACTACAGAAAAATACATGAATTAACTACATAGAATACTAGTTGTGAACTGGAAATGTGGCTTAATGGTAGAGTGCTTGCCTAACGTGCATGAAGCCCTGTTTTCCATTCCTCAGTACCATATAAACAGAAAAAGATGGAAGTGGTGCTGTGGTTCTGGTGGTAGAATGCTAACCTTGAGCAAAAGAAGCTCAGGGACAGTATCTAGACCCTGAGTTCAAGCCCCAGGACTGGCAAAAAAAGGAAAACCAGTTGTATGTATATATACACATTCTTACTCTACTCAGATATGTGCATATACAGTATATGTATTCTACAAAACCAAACATGTGGAACAAACAAAAAATTCAAAGTAACGTTCTGCAACTTGAAAAGTATCGACAAAATTAAGAATACAATGTTGAAGTTCAAATCTCAAGAAAAAAAACTATAAAAAGTGATATAAAATAAGGATAGTGTTTTTGAGACAGGGGTCTCACTATGTAGCCCAGCTCAGGCTGGTCTCCAGCTCTGTATCTTCCTGCACCATCCCCTAAAATTCTGGGACTGTGATTCTGCACAACGATGAGCAGATAAATGAGGTTTCTTTTCATTGGTCTTGGTTACTCACATGCTTTCTATTAAAAGACCTCATATGAATCCTTAAAAAGAACATAAGAAATAAGGAGTTTGGAGTGCAGTCAGAGGTAGAAGACATGCTTAGCAGTCAGCATACATGAAAACCCTACGTTCAATGCCCACTACCAACCAAAGGGGAAAAAAGGCAATATTAAGGATGGAATTAAACGTAAAGTTTAAAGGAAGGGTTATTTATTTTAATACAAAGGAGGAGGAGGGAGAGTGAGTGAGATACACGTGTTCTTTGGAGTCACGTACTGTGATTCCACTTTTCATTAGTCATATTTTAATGCATGGTAATTTTACCTTCTAAAACTCTGAAATTTTGTATTGATTTTTGTTTTTGCCTTTATCTCTGAATACACTAAATATTTGGAAAATTATCACAATTTGTACATAAAACTGATGTGTAGAAGAGTTCCTTACAATTCTGCTCACTCTACTGCCATTAAAACCACCGGTGTAAATTACACTGAGCATTATAAACAGGTAAAACTTTCCACAACCCAGGGTGGCATACCCCAAGCGCTGCAGAGCGGAAGGGCGAAGGTGCCTGCACAGCTCGGAGATGCTCATCCAGGCCCACCAGACGCTCCTCAAGCTGCAGTTCCAAGTCCTGCAGTTCCATTCGGACAGAGTTTCTCAAACTCTGTAGCTGCTCAACTTCATACCTGTCAGTGAGGTGACAGAAATAAAGTTTGAAAAAAGGCTGCTTGGGAGTTCTCATTCTCATTTTTAAGTCCACACAGTAGAAAGAGACACAATCACTAGGAAAATGGATTTGGTCCTTCAGCTTCTAACTATCCCACACACTAGAAAGCAGCCTCAACCAAAGCTCTTCCTCAATGTATTAAGCACAGGTAATGTAGCAAACCCTGTGTGTCTACTGCTTAATCAACACTGGTTTCCAAAGCAAACAGTACACAGCAGTAGAACTCAAACCTAAGTTTTAAAAGCTAAGCTGAAAACTGTTTCTTTGAAAGAAAAATTCCGAATTATATAAGGAAACAATGAACTTTTTACCTTTCTTCCTCAGTCATATGATGATAAACCATGGTTTGCTGACGTAGCATTGCCAACTCTAAATCCATCATTTGTGTTCTGAACAAATTCAGGCTCCGCCTCATTACCTGAAGCTCCTGAAACGTATTCTAAAACACAATGAGACACAATTGTATCTCTGATTTATAGAAGGTTTTGACAATGCACAAGTTTAGGGAGAACTTACTTCATAAAGAGGTAGAACAGATGACTTCGGAGTGCTATACGGAGCAGCAGATAGGTCAGGTCCTCTCATCATAGGGTACTTCAAGCAAAAAAAAAAAAATCAGGATTAAAAGCCAATAGAAAAATGACTTAGCTCCAAGTTTTCTCTAGTGTGAAGGAGGAATTTAAGGTCTTCATACTGTAAATATGAAGTCTTGACACTGTAAGCAGGAGTAAGAATTCAGTCCCCAGTGGTACCTATTACTTTCAACTGTCCCATGTTCAAGTCAATTGGTTTGAGAGGAGAAAGAGGAAAAGGAATGCGTATTGCTCTTATCTACGTTTGGCAGTCTGTCTTCCCTTGACAAGTAGGAAAGCAGAAGTGAGACTGAAGAACGTAGAATACTTCCATCATGCTATTACAGTAACTACTGACGTGGCTGGAGAGCTAAGCAAGCGCTCACTGTCTCATTAGCACACCTGCTATATGTCACTACTGAACACAGTGAAGATACAAGGCATCTGGGCCTTCAAATTTTCTCACAATGCAAAAATAAAAAAGCAAAATACTACTACTAATAACAACACTAACAATGTGTTAGTGGAGTGGGTTCTCTAATGGTAAAATTCGGATTAGGTAAGTGTTGAGATCTGAACTGAGTTAGGACTTGGTTATGCAAAGGAAGGCCAGGGTAGGCATTCTAGGTAGGAAAAATATAAACAGGAAGAAAGGGAGGAAGGGAGGGGAGGAGGGTGGAATGGTAGAGGGAGGGAGGGAGGGAGGGAGGGAGGGAGGGAGGAAGAAAACATCACAAAGTGGCATGGGAGATTAACAGGAGTGCACAACAATTCAGAGCCCCAGAAGACAGGGTTGGGGGTCACCACAAAATGTTCCATAGAGATCTTTAACAATGCACAACTTCTAAGAACCCTGATGGAGTCTAATCCTATTAAAACTTACACTAAGCAAGAAGGTTGAGACACTGATTGGCTGAGGTACTGGAAGGGCATACAAGATGAAGAAATCTAAGTCTAAAAAGGTGTACCAGGGAGTACAAGTGGTCAAGTCTCTGGAGAGCCCTAGCTTTACATCTTCACCGAAACAAAGGTTACTATCAGTCGTAGCTACAACTACAGTTCTTAGGAAAGAAGGAAGAAATACACATACCCTGTTTAGGCTACAGCCATTATGAAACAGGTATCATAGGATTAAACCCATGTTTAAAAGAAGGTATATCTTAACTATGATTTAGAAACCCACAACACTGAAGTTACTTCTAAAGTGGCTGACTTCCTACTACTTCATGATGAATAAAAGATGGCATGCATTTTAAATTTACACTTTACCTGGCTCTCTCGGAGTAGTTTCAGCCTTTGAACCCATGGAAGTAGACTAATTCTGTATCAGGAAGCCAGCATCAAAGGTCAGTAGGTGAAGGGGAAAGCTTAAGTCACAGAGGTATGAGCAGAATCAGGAGAGTATGGTGCCACTGAAGCCAATGGAGAGAAAACTTAGAAAAGGAAGAAGTGGTCAGCATGTCCAAATGACAGAGAAAAGGATTAAGGACTCTGATGGGAAAGGCATTTTTAAAAACAGATAGGAATTAAAATTTCTAGACTAAGAAAATGACAATGAAAGAGAATGAAAAAGGGAGAGTACTGAGTGGACAAAATCTTCTAGGAAGGGAAGGAGATTCCAAGCAATTTCCTTTCTTCACTGATAGTTACACCTTCCCCACAAAACAGAAGGGAAGAATACAGGAGGAGGGCTGGTAGAGGTAAGCTGAAGCACAAGGAAACAAAGTTGAGGAGGTTTATGCCTGATGGATCTTCAGTGAATTGAGAGACACTGTTTTAAAAGGTCCACTTTTCCTCCTACCTGTGAAAGATTCTGCAGTGAGTTTCGAATGTCATGCAGCACTCTTCGCAGCTGCATTTCTAAGGCTGAAGGAGGATTCGAGGAACATGCTCGGTATGGGTAGGATGCATGTCTTTGAGAGTAAGGACACCCGAATGGGGAGGCGAAGGCACTACACGTAGCACCTGAGATGCTGGGAACGCTGTGAGTGCTCAGAGTTCTCATGTGCTCACACAGCGGCCGCTCCTGCCACTCGGAGGGCATAGAGTGAAGGGAGCACATGGACTGAGAGACTGGTCCTGGAGCCAACCATGGGCAAGAAGCAGTCCTTCCATGATGGCCCTCTTCCAACTGAGCCTCTTCACTCGGGGAGACTTCCTTCTTCACCGACGATGGAGAGATGAAAATGGTGGATTTAACTAAAGATTGGCCATCATGCTCAGTCAGTCCTGTCTCCAATTCCTGTTCCTCTTCCGGGGTGTACTTATAGGTGAAGGAAGGTTGGCTGCATCTCGTCTCTTTCCCTGGAGATAACCGGACATTGACAGAGGACACAACCCTTACAGGGCTCAATAAAGTGGTTGGTAAAGACTGAGACCTTCTCAGAGGATAACCAGCTTTTGCAAGTAAGTACCTTTGTTTTAACAGATCTTTCGATTTTATCAGGCTACGCCCTACTCTTTGAGTAGACAGACTGCAGACTTTCATTTGCGCTCTTTGCAAGGCTATATTAACTCTGTCCACAGAAGAGGGGGGCCTAGTTGTATCAGCAGAACGCACGTCACTACATTTAGCTTCAATAGAAGCCAGTGACTTCAGAATATGGTGTGTGGTGTACTGCGCAAACTCACACTCACTGCCTTTGTCAACATCACTTTCCCCGCTTGCTTCCCTCAGAAGATCTGTATGTGCTAGAGCCAAATCCTCATCTACTTCAGTAATTTCAGGAATTGGAGCCCTTGGACTACAGGTGGGCTGCTTGTCTCCTGTGTGCTCCACAGTTTCTCCCTGAGGGAGATCCTGGCTCTCTGACCTCTTTCCATCAGTTACTGGTGCTGCTTTCACTCTCCCCTTCTGAAGAGGGGTGACAGACTCCTCTTCTGACTCATTAAAGTAAGGCTGGTCTTGTACTGTTGGATTAACAAGGTCTTCACCAAATGAGGTGACTGTTGTCTCACTGTCGCAACTGTCAGCACTACTCCCCATGGCTTGCAGGGACTCGTGGACCTGCGAAGGGAGAACAGGTGAAAGACAGAAGGTAAGTGTCAGCACTGATGAAATATTAAGTGTATATATACACTCAGATTTGCACTGTCCATTCCCGTGGTTGTGTTCCTGGTACCCATCAGAACAGTTCTTACGGCCTCCGATGAACAATCATGACCCTCCTTCTAACCTGCTCAGAAAAGATTATTTCACACCTTTTTTCCCATAAATTCTCCTTCAACATCCTCTTCCTCTCCTCCAAACAAGGACTTAAAAGAAAATGGACCATTCTCCTCTCACACCTACAAGCTTCTCTATTCCCAACCAACCACTACCTCCTCTCCATTCCAAAAGGAAATCATGCTCTTTTGTTTCCTTTCTTTTCTTTCCCACCCCTAAGGTTTGAACTCAGTTCCTCACACTCTAGCTTGACTAATTCAACTCATCATTGAAGCCCTACTATTTGACACATGCCTCCACTTCTGGCTTTTATTTTTGCTGTTGGGGATAAGAGCTCTAGGATTTGTCTAACCAGACTGGCTCTCAATCTTCATCCTCAGACCTGAGCTAGTAGCAAGGGTTATGTGTGTGAGCCACTGGCTCACAAACAAGTAATGATCAAAATAATCTTTATTTATTGATGACTTCAAATTAAGAAATATGAAAAATTAATGAAACCTAAAATCTGTACTCAAAAGCATTAGATACATCTATTCTCCACAAGTTTCAGGCTTGTTAACTGAAAAATAAAAAGATTAAGACACACTAACTCCTGAAATACATATACTGAGAATTACTTTAACACAGGAGTGTTACAGTGTCTACGGCAGCAAGAAGTTTTACCAGGAGGTGATTCAGGGAGAGGCAGTCTGTGGGGTCCTCTGCAAAGCCACTGCTATCAGAGTGCTGACTTGCAGTGCGTAACAGATGATCTGTGGATAAAGACAATGAAGCAAGGCTTTGAGGAGGGCTATGATTCCCAGTAGACAAAAGATACACAACACTGATTCTTTCTTAGAAAGTATGCACTGCTTGTGTAGTCTTCAATGCTTAGGAAGTAAGAAGTTCAAACAGAAACTGGATCATACTTTTCTATCAGATTCAGTTGTTAATTAAGCTCTAATTATATTGTGTCTTGATAAATCCAATTATTATCTTATCCTCAGAGGAAAATTAGCTGAAATAATAATAAAACATAGAAGTTTCAAAGTAAACATATATATATATATATATATACATGCTTATGTATCTTCCTACTAAAAAAATAAGAATAAAATTAAGACCAAGTGACCAATTAACTAAATAATTTAAAATGAAGGATTCCTTAAACATCTCTGATGTTTGAAATGAAGCAAATATTTTTATTATGAAACAATTCTCCTAACAATTGCCTAAAAGTCAAACAGACAATTAATATTTAACATCGTTAATCTTATAAAATCCTTTATTTTCTGCCACTAAACTCAAAACAGGCTAAGAAAAGTATCCGTACCTCATTCATGTCCATTTAAGGTCAAACTACAGATAAACAACTAAGTAATATGACTGAATAAGACCCCAAGTCAACTCAAAGTTCACCTGATTGGAAACTACATCCATTCTAGACTCAGACCATTCTAGACTCAGATTTAATATGGAATGTAGTAATCGTTTTCCATTAGAAATTTTAGAATGGTCCTGTAATGTTATTGTGGTATTAATAAGATTGCATAGTGAAATACAAGAAATTACTTCATATTCTTGACAAATCTAGGTAAACTGGAATAATTATGTTACTGGATTGTAATTAACTATTACCAGTACTAATTGGTCATTACAATAATTAGAAATTATTTACACCTTAGGTCACCAGACGTCACCACTGTAATTATGTGTTCCATGTCTTTTTGCTTTAAACTAGATGGTGAGCCTTCTAAGGCTTATTGACATTCCAGTATGTCAAAGAAGCTGACACTACAAAAATGTTTGCTGAATGAATCACTGACCATTATTTTCATAATGGAACAAGAGAATTAAGCAGGCATAAAAATGATTTACAAGTGAAAGTGCCTATCTGGTTGAGCAAAACTGTCTTGTATCAGAGCCCAAGAAGCCTGAGTGTTGGTCTCTGTGTCAGATTCTTAGATATACTGAACACATGTGCCAGTTCCCTTCACAGCTGAGCCCCTTCTGACATCACCCAGGTTGGGTGGTAGGGTCTGTACTTAATTTTCAGTGTAGGTGTGAGGCAGTGTCATTCTTTCCAAAGATGCCTGGATGTAAATTTCTGCTTAAGTTAGCAGTAACTAACCTCTATCTGCTCTTCAAAATGGGGTTGCAATTCTTCCATCTCACTGTGCTACTTCAGTAGCTAAGTAGAATATAGGCAAAACCATTCTGTAAACTGTAAATCACACTAGGAGTGATGGCATATGGCTATAATCTCAACATTAGAAGGCTGAAGCAGGAGGATATCAGGCCAAAGCCTAGCATGAGCTATAGAGTGGAACTCTATTGCTAAAAATAAAAGATAAAATAAGTCATATACTTAACTAGGCTCTTTAGGCATTTCTAGCTCACTCACACACACACAAACAGTACTTTATAGGAAAAGGTAGAATTAAGAAGAATTTAGAATTCTGTTCTGAAGATACAATGTATTATTTTTGTTACAACTAGAATGTTGGAGGAAATGTTAAATAACATACAAATCAAAATTCTGTTTAATATGGTAAGGAAACAACAAAGCTGGTGCTGGTAGCTCACCCTTGTAATCCTAGCTACTTAGGAGGAGATATAAGTATCGTGGTTCAAAGCCAGCCTAGGCAGGAAAGTCCTTGAGACTCTAATATACAATTAACAACCAAAAAGCCAGAAAAGCTGTGGCTCAAGTGGTAGAGTACTAGCTCAAAGAGGGCAACCAGACTTTGAGTTCAAGCCCCAAAACAGGCATGGAAGGAAGGAAGGGAGGAAGGAAGGGAGGGAGGGAGGGAGGGAGGGAGGGAAATGAATGAATTAGGAAATTTGTAAATTCTTCTCTCAATTTTGTCTTCTGTAGTAAAATTGTTAGATTTCTCTCACTATATATTAGATAATGTGCAATAGACATCAGCTTGGGACATGAGTTAGGTCACTAAACTTCTATGCTTTGGTAAATAAGTTCCAGACTGTAATTGAAATTAAGAGAATTTTAACTTTGTAAATCCTATTATTGTATGTGTTTTTATTACACCTGAGAAACAAATGCATTACCAATTATTCTAATTTTGAAATTCTGATTTATCTAAGATATCATACATCACGTTAACAAAATTTGATAGGCTGTCTTCCAAAAGGACTGCAGTATTAAATTCTTCCTTGTCCCTCTCTCTCTCATGACTCACAACAGTGGTAGAATTTATGCTCAAATCACAAGAAATATGACATCCACAATAGGTAAGAAAAAACAAGACAGAAATAAAAATCATATTTCTTCTTTCCCACCATTCAAGAGCTTCCTCTATAAACCTTGTAAGATGATTTTATTGGGTTTTTTAAAATCTCCCTTTCTACACAGGCAAACTGCTTTTCTCAATGTATCATCTGTCTTATTCCTCTAAAGTAAAGACTACTTCATTTCCATGCACTCTGCCTTATAACTGAGAAGCACACATATGCATTTATTGACTTATTAAGAGATGAAAACTAAACAGAAAAGCTCATTTTGTATCTGAATAGAACTGTGGTGATCTCACAGAATAAAGCTCTTGTTCCTTATTGTCATACTGGAATGAAAGGAAAATTACATGCAAATAACCTCTTATGAAGTAATTTCAGAGATGGGGAAGAAACAAACATGTAATTTCCTATTCTAGGAACATACATATAAATCTTTGTTTAAAAAAAAGCAAACAGGGTGGTGCAGCATGTGTAAAGTTTTAAAAATAAACAGTCCTACCTTTAGTGGTCATTTAACTTCTTCCTCTCTCTCTAAATCTGAAAAGTTTGGTAAATCAAAAACCAGACATCTTTTTTCAGAATACAAATTAAAAATGAAGGAATGGATTTGAAGGCTCTTTGGTCAATAATTATTAACTCAAGAGAAGAATGGCATCTCACCTTTGACCTCCATTTTGAATTTAAGTAGGTTTAATTATGCTAAGAAATGGATAACTTTTGTCCCAAGTATATTCCATTTATTATATTTAAAAGCTGTCTTTGAATAATGAAAATCCAGAAATGAGTAACATAAGTACATGTTCTAATCTAAGAATGTAAAAAGTGGCTTACTCTCTTACTCTTTCCCAGAACTTTGAAGTATTCAGAGTATACATAATTGTGTAATGAATTCACTATAGGATAAGAAAACTCATGAATTTAGGGACACAAAAGTTTTTAAGAAAATAAAAAGAGACAACACAACAATGATAAGGCTAGCATAGGCTACCTGGTGTTCCTAATGTTTTTACACTTTCTCAACTCTACACATTGATCCCATTTTCAATCACTTGATAACACTTGGGTACTGTGCTTGAGGAACCAGTGGGTGTTGATGTTCTTACCTCTTTTGGATTTGGTGAGACCTAGCTGGCAAGCAGCAGAAACATGAGGAACTTCTCCTTCTGTGCTCTGAACCTAAAGAATAATTTCAAGTCATTATAACCATTTACTAAACAAAATACAATTAGCCAAACTAAAATATGCCAGAGCATTCCATAAAGACAGTTTATCTCAAAACTTTTAGATTGCCTCCACAAGTTCGCCTAGTTTCTAGTTAGCGATAGCCATCAATTTAGTAGCAAGAGAAAAATAACTGTACATATAAACTAACTAAAATGTTTCTACAGATGAAAAATACACCCATGTGAGACAGTTCTCAAATGTTAAACTCCAACTTCAAAGTAGGTTCAATTGGAGGAAAAATGCTAACACATGCACTACAGCAGGAAAATGACTAATACACAATTAAGGCAATTACAAGCCTCACATTTGTGAAACAGAACATCATGCTCCCACTAAAATGGTTTCTAAAACTCCTTGGAGGTTCAGGTATGAAATTTCTTTCATATTTAAGACATGATAAAATTAGCATGTTTAAATTCTGATAGGAATGTTAAAGACAGATTTGAGAGATTCATGTGGAAAGGCAGTTTCATTAGAGAACTGAAATGTTGAAAGGCCTTAAAAATATCCTTGCGAAAAAATATTTCCAATGACAGTTTCAACCCCCCCCCCCCAAGTTGTCTTTTCCCACCTGTACCACTACAGATCATTTAGGAATTCTCTAATCACACCCTAATTCTCTCTAATCACACCCTACTCCCCAAACAATCCATATCAACATAACTAACTCAAGATTAAATAGTAATAGAAGAGGTTGTCCTAATTTCTTCCCCACAATATAATGTTAAATACTTAGGTATTAAATAACACCCCAGTAAAAAACTAGACAAAGGTTTTCAACTTTGAACAAATCAGGGCAAATAGAAAACTATTAAGTAGAACTTTGATGTGTTTTGAGCTGGAAGTCTGTTTAAGAATAAGAATTATGTCATGGGAATAAAAGAAAGCCACCATGAAAAAAAAAAGCCAAAGGTTAATTATATTATTTCTCAATTTAAAAATGTCTATGATTTGTGATACCTTTATGTTATAATTCTATGAACTAGTTTATGAACTTTAAAAAAAACAAGACAGCTGCACAGTGCTTATTTAAAACCAGATATATAAAATAAGTTCTACCATTCTATTTAGATATTACAGCAGTAGAAACAAGTTCAACAGGAAAACCATTGTTTTATGTACAAAGGAACAAAATGCATTTTTTATAATACAATAAAAGGCCTATTATTAGCTGCTCTTTAGCCTAGCCCACTTTAAAGTATTTTCAGTAAAATAAGTTTCAACCAAATCAAAACAGTATAATAGAAATCCAGGAGTATCAGCTTAATATAGCCTATAGCATATCAAATCATAATCTCTTACTTTTAAATACAGAATTAGCATAAATATTATGTACTTAGACTAATAAAAATCACAATGAGCATGAGTGCATTTAACTTATTTCTTCAATGTACTATCCTTCAAGCTGTTACTCCAGGCTCTCTCCAAAATCTCTCATTTCATTGTAAAGTCTTCCATCAACCGCAGGAGAGAAACATTTGAAAGATGGGTCATATTTACTAATACACTACTGCTGTCTTGGTTAGCCAACTCACTTAGCAAAATCACAATAAACAACTGCAGACAGTCACTACATCTAGTGACAGTTGGTCCACTTGTCAGCTTTTTATTATTGGTCATAACTGTGCAAAACACAGTCAAATTCATGATAGCTAAAAAGCAAATACAAAGGTATCTGCCAGGATTTTCCCTATTTAAATGGCTGCAAATGCTCAGTAGAATTTTGGTCATTGAGTAGAAATCTGGTCAATTTGGTCATTCTTATACATGTAATAAAAGTAACTAAAAGGTAACTTTCATTATATGTAAAAGAGTAACTGAATATAATTGAAATTGAGTGATGAGCCATGAATTATTATACTATATTCTCAAACTTCTGGGTAAGTTTGAAACTTTTCATAATAAAAGTAGAAGAAAAAAAAGCCATATTGAACCAAAACTATAAAATTGCTAGGGATTTAAAGATGTAGAGACAGCTTACGACCCCACAGAGCCCAATTTTCAGAATCACTATTCTGCAATTGTGACAAGCACCTGCTTTAGTTTCTTCACTGCTGTCATGTTTCTCTTCATTAGGGTGCATCTTCTATAAGCCAAACTACTATAGGTGATCTGTAGAACAGATCAGAACTAGAACAGTGATTCATGGATGTTCCAACACAAATGTTTCCTCTAAGTTTTACAAGGTTAAATTTTAGTCCCTGTCATTGTGTAGATACTAGATAAGAGTAATTTTGAAAAAAATAAAAATTAAGAGTTTTAGAAATTACAATTGTCCTTTAGCTTCAAAAAAACCCAAAAGAAAGCATTTCTTTACAGAGAATTTCTGTGAGACTGCTCATCAGATGACTTAAGTGCCTGTCTGATATCTGATCCTATTAATCACCTGTAGCGAAGTTAGATGGTGTATTAAAAATCGCCAGTAAAAATAAATGAGTTCTACTCTTATTCATGCACTTGCTGAATGGCTTCTAAAAATTATCTGTGATAACTACCTCAGTTTTCTCCATTATAAGATAAATACGAAAACCTTTAAGTCACAGTCAGTGAAGATACTCTGAAACTCTAAAGTAGTCTTACCTATGCACAAGAGATCCCTCACAATCATCCTCTATTACTGCCTTTCCTCCCTCCTCCCTTTGGAGCATTGATATCAAAAGGAGTATGACAGCTGCCAGGTGGCTCACACCTGTATTCCTACTCAGTAGCCTAAGACCAAAAGGATTAAGAGCTGAGAGATGAAGGAACAAGTTGCAGGCCAGCTTTACACACAAAAAAAGAAAAAAATGAGTCCTATAACCAGCAAATATAGGACTGGAGACATAGCTCAGGTTTGGAGAGCCCTAGCCTACCAAATTTAAGATCATCAGTTCAAACCCCAGTTCAGACTCTCCCCTGTAAAAGGAATAAGACATCACTTAGATGTCAGAGAAACATTGTTCTAAATGCTAAATGGGGAGGGATGTAACGTCATCTGTAAAGGGAAAACACAGTAGTTACTTGTAATTCAACTTAAAGAATCCTCCTATGGTTTATATACATGTGAACAAACATACACTGAGTTTTAACTGGTTGAGATCTGAGAATCTCCAGCTTGGTTAGGAAAGTCCATGAAACTCATCTCCAATTAAGTACCAAAAAGTCAGAAATGTTGCTGTGGTTCAAAATGGCAGATCACTAGGCTTGACCACAAATGCTTAGAACACAGTGCCCAGTTTAAGCCCCAGGACCAGTGTACACACACATGCACACATACACACATACACATGCACAAACACCAAAACAAAACAAAACATAAACACAAAAATGTTAAATCTGAAAGGTTAAGGGAGCAACTACTCATCAAATATTTTACTTATTTGGGGTTACTTCAACTCAAATCAATAAATATTATTGAAAGGAAGTATAAAATTAACATTTTAATGGTTAAAAGTAAGATATATTAGTTAATTAATAGTTTGAAAACTGTGTCTACAATCAGCAAGCTACATTTAAACAGAAGGTTTTTTTCCCAGAGTAAAACAATAAACTACACAACATACAAAACTATACAGCTGATGATCTTTTAATACATTAATACATTATTTACACTTAAAAATGAGAGGCTGTAAAGGCAATACTGGATTCTGAACCCAGGCCTTCCCTGTGCTTGCTAGGCAGGCACTCTAACATTTGAGTCAAGCTTCCATCTAGGCCGGATCACTTCAGTTTAATGGTAAATCGTTCTTGCTACTGAATCATCAGATCTGAAGAGCTAGCATATGTATTTAAAATAAGCTAATGAACACAGAAGTATCTAACTAACTCATTAAGAATAAAAACTGCTCCCATCACCACATGCATTAAAAATACAGAAATCTTAAAATAGGGTTTTGAAATTTTGAAACATTCTAAGACTTTAATAAAGCAAGTTAACTTTTATTTGAAAAGTCTTTGGGCTGTTTAGTTGCCTTCATTTAAATATTTCCCCACTATGCTCCTGGTGACAAGCCTTACCTTCAGTCTCTGCCAAGAGCCAAGTCTGCAAACTTTTCTCCTCGCAAGTATCCCAGAGCAGCTGCTCAGATATTCTGCTTAAGAACTGGCTGAAAGTCTAACTTACATTTATTCAATGTTTATACAAAAAGAACATTTCCAACAGGAATCAAACCTCAAACAAAGGAGTCCAAAAAAAAAGTATGAAGCTACTTTGAATGGGACCTAAAAATTTGTTTCAACAAAATTGTTCTCCTCTGTCAATATAATTCAAATTATACTTAAGAGGAAGCTAAAATAACACATTATTTCCCTTCTTTATCTATTGTTCTACAAGCTTTAAAATTCCCAAAGGGATAAAAATACAATTACAGGAGGTTTTCATCATATTTTAACTATATCTGAAGAACAAAAATTCATTATCCTTAAATTTTCCCCTACTTACAATGTAGCTACAATGACAATCTAATTTTTCTGTTTTGTTTCATTTTTTGAGACAAGGTCTCCCTATCTAGAAAAGAAACTTATGATTTTCTGTCTCAGCCTCCCAATCATTAGTTACAGACAAATGTCACTATGCCTATTAATAAAAATTATTTTTAAACATTACATTTCAATCACCAATATATGTAATACTGTACTTCAAGTCCCTTTACTTTTTTCATTAACTGATTCTGCCAGTAGAGGGAGCAAATCATTGGCCATTAATGTGCCAATGTACTACCAAGCACTTTATAAATGTTTAAGATTGTTTGTATGTGATTCCTCAAGTTTTTAAAAAATAATATCAACAACATACACACAAAGTCAGGAATTCTAGGAATTAAAACAGAATTTCTTTGACTTATTTGAAAACACACATGTGGAAGTGTTATCTAATATAATCTGAATCACCAATATCAACCAAATTTCTGTATTCTGGTGTTGTATTGAAGCATGTGAACTGTTGTATTGGAAGTATTCGAACTAATGTCATTTCTAATCATCAAAAGGCCTCAGGAAAGAAAAGAACTGAAGAAAACGAATTTAGATTCAAACAAAATCAGACAAGAATTAGTGAAATGGGACAAGAAGAGCTTTCTAAGCAGTTATCACAGTCCTCTTTCATACTAATTGTGCTAAGAAATAAATCATTTTAGGAGGACATGAAATGTAAATATAAGTAAAAAAAGGAAGACAAAAGAAGTTTCCAAGAAAATCTAAAATGTTCCCAAGGGTTCTTCACCTTTTTCTTTCACTTTTTAGCTATAAAGTATCAAAATGCATACTCAAAGAACACAAAGAAGGCCAACAGCAACATCAGCTATTGAAACTTTGCAGTAAATGAAAAAGCTTCACTAACAGAAGAGATACATACTCAGCAAAGAGGACACTTATGTTTAGAATTTATTATCCTATTTTTCAATCCCTCAACAATGGCATTTACTCCTAAAACTACTGTGAACTACTACTGAAGCAAACTTTTGTGATAAATTTTCAAACAGAAAGATTGCACAGAATGGATTTCATAGTAACAAAGCTTCATCAACTTCAAAGTCACATGAGATACCACTGTGTGCTTCCCAGCCTGACAGATGATACAGAATTCCAATGGCCTGTACAGTTCCTCCCACAAGGAAGGTGCTTAACTAACTTTAGTTGCTTATCCACCTCTAATTCTTAAGTATCAGTTCCTATTATCCAAAGAAAGTTTTCACTGAACCTCATCAAAAAGGACATATTTATCATGTCCAATTCAAATCTTATGTTAGCAATCAACATAACACTGAGTAAGATTAAGTTACCATGTGCTGTTCAGAGCCTTGCAAAGCCACTTAATGGAGATTCTTTATCCTCCCCTTCAGGTACCTACCATATTTACCAAATTCACAGATGTGAATTTGAACGTTCTCTCAAGGCATTCTCAAACTTCAAAAGCTTACACTCTAGACAAAGGCAAGATGACTCTGGTATCAAGATGACAGTGACAGACAGCTAGAGGGCTCAACATCACAGAGTTCTAGGACCAGGTTAGTCACACCAATTCCTAGAAGAGGTCTCAGTATTTTTTACCTACCTCCTCCATTTCAAAAGAGTCTTTCTTCTCTGCCATTATATTTCTTATAGATGGAAAGGCCAATGGGACACAAGGCTCTTTTTCAGATGTGGACACATGGACATTTTTCAGCTCACTGCTGATTTCCAGTTCTCTGTGGCTGGACACTTTCAATTCACTATCTATGTCAGATTCTATAACCCCAGATTTCTGATGCAGTTTGCTGTCATGATGAATTTTTTTGCTTTGTTCACTTTCGTTTTCTTGATTATTACTATTTGCTTTGTCAGAAAGTTTGTCAGCCTCAGTGTTCTCAGTAAGTGCTGCAGAACTACTTAAGACTTCTTCTTTAACAGTAGCCAGCATAGAAGATGAGTCCTTCTTCTTTATCACTTTTTGAGACTTTGGATCATTTTTATTGCCATTTTCTTCAGTCACTGAAACACTGAGAATTTTTCCTTTTTCAGTTGAAGGGGAAGCAGTGCTGCCTTCTCCTTTCTCTGTTTTATCAACACATAAATTTAGTTTTGATAGTGTTTTCATTAGACGGTTGGCAGTGTTACTTCGAGTTAAAGGTGGAGGAGAGTCTGTCTCTTTGTTAGAGGTCACTGAGGACATACTTCCAATTCTCTGCAAGGGAGTCCCAGAGACTTGGGAATATAAAGAAGAAAATGCATTGGCCACAGTAGTAAGCACTTCAATTTGGCGAAAACGACCTACAAAAAAAAAAAGAACAAAGAAAAATATGAATTACAAGTACATGTTTTTATGTAAACATATATTAAACCTACACTTTTGTTTAGAATTCTACTAACTGAACTTATTACTATGAAATCCTGATTAAACATTTAAACTTTCTCTCCTTTAAATTTGGGAAGAGGAAGATTTTTACCCTAAACACTACAATTAACATTTTTAAATTAATCATGAATAAGCATAAAGCATGGTAATACTCTAAATAATATGCAACTAAATAAAATACAACTAGCTGTTGAGCTATAGCTATTTATTTCTATGTATTAGACTCCTACAAAAGTCTTCTAAATATTTTCCTAAGAAAATGCATGTATGTATCTGATACCTATGAAAATGGTATTGAGCCCTTAAACTGATCTACCAACAACTGTGGGGGAATCCTGTTTTGAAACACTAGTCAACAGCTAGGTCAAGCAAAGATATGAGTAAAATGGTTAAATTGGCCAACCTACTTTAGGTTTACAGAAAAGACCTGAGATTGACTGGCTCATTTACTTCTTTCTTTCTCCAACAAATACAATATGAAGATAAGTGCTTATAAGATTACTGTGGTAATACTTAAATGAGTGAAGGAGGGAAAAGGTAAGTTAAACTCTACAGATAATATAGCAAAAATTCAGAATAAATAAAATAGTTGTGCTTCATTAGCCTCATTAACTTTCCAATGCTATGCCTAAAATACCTTCAAAAATGAAACCATCTCACTGTATTTAAAAATAATATATGCTAACATCTAAATACCTTAAGTCAGGTGCCAGTGACTCATACCTGTAATCCTAATACTCAGAGGCTGAGATTTGAGGATCACAGTTCAAAGCCAGCCAGGCAGGAAAGTCCATAAGACTCTTATCTCCAATAAACCATCAGAAAACCAGAAGTGGAACTGTGGTTTAAGTAGTAGAGCACTAGCCTTGAGCTGAAGAGCTGAGGGACAGTGCTCAGCCCCAGAGTTCAAGACCCACACTGACAAAAAAATAAATAAATAATAAGAAATAAAAAGTTTAACCTTACTTGTTAAAGCATAATTTGGGTTCTCTAGTTCCATCCGTTGCATTTGAGCACTTAAAAATACTTTAATATCTATCCCTCTGGCAAATGATGATGAATTAAAAAATCTGGAAGGAATTTTAGAAGCAATATCTGGTTCATCTCGTCCAAATCCAAGATTATAGAGAATTTCTTCAGGATCTTCTTCATAAAGTTCCAACAATTCTGAAACACTACAGAAAACACAAGGTAGGGAAAAAAGAAACATCAAGATTAAGGTTAAATATATAGTGTACATCACATTATAAATGAATTGGTGCTTGGATAAAAGTCTTTTTTACCCGTTTTCTTCTTTTTTTTTTTTCCAGGACTGAGGACCGAACCCAGGGCTTTGCGTGCGCCAGGCAGGCGCCCTTCTGCTGGGCTAAACCCCCAGCGCCCAGTTTTCTTCTTGAAATAATTACTTGATTCTTATTTTGGCATCTTCATACATTGTGTTCTACAATCTAGCATCTTTACATGGGTATAATCTATCAAGTTCTATGCTGGAAGCTTACCATTAAGAACAAAGATCCTAAGGGATTCCTCACCTTGTGTGTTTAGTCATTTTTAAAGGATTCCAAGAAAAGCAATTAAAATCATTGGACAGATGAAGAAGCCTAAGAAATAAATAGGTTAAAGAAGAAAGGACAAGAGAAAATATACCAGAAAGTTCGTACAACTAGCAGTGAAGAAGATGCTGAGAAACTTGAGCCTTCCTGCTGTCTTTGTGTTGGAGAGGTAACTGTTCTAGGGAGGTAGTTCTTGAGTCTCAGAAAGGGAGGGAGGAGCTTGCACTCAGGCCTCTAACCACATGCATCCAGGAAGTAGGAAGAATATAAGCACAGTAAGGTAACTGCTTATCCTGATTCTACCAAGAAATAAACATTTATTATCCATCTTTTTCACACTAGTGAAAATCCAACCTAAGGCTCATGAAGAAAATAGGAAACTTAGAGATGAGCTAGCACAAGGTCACTAGTTTTAGAGTAAAATGCTCAGACTGTGATATGATAATGTAGATGGCTGTTTTCCTGGTTCCACAGCCCCACATATTGACTAATTTAAATGTGTATTTTAAATAAAGATTTTTGATTTACTATGTTGAAAAGAAATTTATCCTTCAATATCAAACTTTAGAGAGGTTTATTTTGATCTTCATGCCAGAATTGATTCAAGTTGCTGATAGGGAATTTTGGTTCTCTCCTAGAAGTTATTCCACAGTGGAATTTCTCATTCAGGTTATTCAAAGGACTGAAACCACTTATTATAAACATATCTGTAGTCTCTTATTTAGTCTTGCCTTTTAAAAATAAGATCCTGTCAGTTATGATGATCCAGCAAACACTTGAGGTTCCTTCTGATTTTATAGTATTAAGGTAAAATTGAAGACTGAAGGAATGATAGGCTGGTCACTATAGTATAGTATGATCATACATAGATTCAGAATGATTTAGTTACCTTGAAACTGTGCCACTGCTTTTCCCAGATCCAGTGGAATTCATACTTCTCCCTTTCTGATGAAACTGGAGTCTTCTCTCTTTGGCCAACATATTATTGCTATAACCACAGTAAGATAACATAAAATTTAATTTTCACTAACAGTCTTTATGGTTAGAAAAAACATAGAAGAACAAAACAGCTACATACCAGTTTTCAATTTGAGCATCACTTTCATGGAGGTGATTGGCTACACTCAAAAAGAATAAAGAGCAGTTATTAAAAGGATTGTAACTACAATAATACAATTATGAAGAAAGCAAGTTGCCTATAATACTAAAGTTAAACATTCAAATAAGAAAAGTCTTATTTTGGCATCCACATCATTAAAAGGAATAGTAAAATTGATAAGAACAGGACAGGTAGTTTTTGGCAATAAAAGACAGTAAAATGTTGTCTTTATTTTCTGGCAACATGAAACTACTTCCAGTTGAGTAATTAAAATAAAAGGACCTATGAATAAGCAATTAAATCTGATGTTCAATGAGTTATAAAAAGTAATATGGGGGGCTGGGAAGGTGGCTCAGTGGTAGAGCGCTTGCCTTGCATGCCTGAGGCCCTGGGTTCGATTCCTCAGCACCACATAAGAAAAAAGCCAGAAGTGGCGCTGTGGCTCAAGTGGTAGAACGTTAGCCTTGAGCTGAAGAGCTGAGGGACAGCGCCCAGGCCCAGAGTTCAGGCCCCACAACCAGACCCCCAAAAAAAGGTAATATAGGATATATACAACATATAAGTAATATGTGTAGAACTATTAAATTTAAAAGCTACCAATGAAGAGATAACTAAAGAACAAAATATGATTTAGTGCAACAATAGTATTCATTTCTAGAATGTTTTAAAGGTTACATCCAATATTTTATATATGCAAATTGAAATTTTCTATTCACTTGAACATAAATTTCCTTTTAAAAAACGCCCTCTCAACTTTATCCTACATTAACAAGGTCTAAACTAATAAATAGCAATGTTTAGAGTTAAATTTGCTGCATCATACTTTTATAGACAAATATACAGAATTACAGTGATCAATTCCAAGCATATCAATTTCAGTATCTTGAATTGTTTTTCATTTCTGATTTCCAAAACCATGACAATTTATATATCCAGCTGGATAGTTCTTAAGACACAACACTAAGTAAATATTTACTATATGAATGAAAATAGTCTTGAAATAATTTTTAGCGAAACAACAAAATAGCTTTACTCTTTAAGGGACTCCTTATTAGGTTCTGGCTCTCAAAATCATTGAGTTTTTTAATGAAATTATCAAGCTACATACTTTAAGAAGCTAATTACAGCAATGCTAAAACAAATTTCTACTTGACTTCAGGGCCTGGCACTATTTTTGAGCTTTCATGCTCAAACCTAGGGCTTTACCACTTGACCACAGTTCATTTCCAGCTTTTTGCTGTTAAACTGGAGGAAGAGTCTCATTCATACACTTCCCTGCCTGTGATGCCTTTAAAAGGTGATCCTCAGATCTCAGCCTTATTGGTAGCTAGAATTATAGGCATGATCCAGCAGTGCCCATCCTAAAATGAATTTTAACAAAACACTGACAGAAAACATCTTCATATGTACTGACTGGGAAACAGGAAAAAGAAGCTCTGAACAGATTTTATTCCTTAAAAATAATATTGACTGAGACAATGAAAAGATGTCTTTAAAAATTATGTCTTCCAGACTTTCTGACATTAGAAGGTTCTAAATAAATACTCAAAAAGATGGATTTAAAATAGCAAAATATCACAGAAATTCCATTAAGTGAATAAATTCACTCCTCACAATTGACAAAATCCTTATTCTTTTCTTTTAAAGCTTATTAATAATCCTGCCATAGCAACCAATAACCTGTTCAAGCAGGTGAACTAACACAATAATGAACTATAAAATACCTCAAATGCCAACAAACAGAAAAAACTCCTTATTTTTACATAGTAGGAAGCTTTATTATGAAACTACAGAAACTGTGAAAATGTAAAAAGTGTTCACCACACACTGAAAATGCTAATGTAGTTTGAATAGATACCATTACAATGATTTCTAGTTCTACTAACAGCTACTTCATCAGGAGAGGGAAAAGGGAAAAAGACAGGAGACACTTAAATTCAAAGAGAAAGACACGCTGCAGCTGTAAGTACAACGTAGGTCCACTTCATACTAAAAATAAGCTTCAATTTAGTATGCTCACATATAAATATTTAAGCTTCCTTCCTTCGAGACAGTTCTCCCAGTTAGATCACCACAGTTTGTCACAAGGTTCCTTTAAGCATTTAAGTTCAGGGAAGATGAAGGTATAGATATTTGACAATAGTTCCCTACAGTTCTCCTATAGAATATAACAAGATTACTGAAGTATAGAAAAGTACTTTGAAGTACTGTGACATATGAGGCAATTTCCAGACAGAACTTTTTCGTTTTTGAAATGAATTTGAAACTATAGGAAAACACACAGTTGTTCCAAACATACCTTCAGCTCCCAATGACAAATCATCTTCAAAACTTCCCCCATTTCTCACAAGCACACCTAAAAGAAATATCAAAACTTAGGAAATTCTTCCTGGTATCTGTTTTTTCCCACCCCATACAAAAAATCATTGTATTACTTAAAATGAATTGCCTAAGCAAAGTATTTCATAAAACACAGTAAAATGTTTTCAACCTGAATTTACTCAGCAATTATTAAGGTTACCTCACTTTAAGAAGCCACCATCAGCTTTTACCTTACTGTAAATGACCAAGTAATCTCTCAGAAGCCATGCTACAGGCTATTTTACATTTTCTTATGCCACTCAAAGTGTTTGATTAGATAATGTATCTCAACAAAGAGACTCAAGGAAAACCAGATCACAGGGCAGTTATTCCCCAAACCTCTTCACATTAAGCCTGAGCTCCAGCTAGATTTCCTTGACACTGTAAGTGCTTTTTATACACAGTGCCACTGTCTGTACATTCTTGTACTTTGAACTTGAGAATTCTATCTTGCACAGGTGGTAGAATTTCAGGTGTGGCAATTTCAGTTAATGTAAGCAAAGAAATGCTGCACAGAAGTTGACCAAGCTCATGTAATACAAATACACTTTTCTTATATTTGCATATCATAGTTCTACTTTTGTAGTCTTAATATTTAACCAGGCAATAAAAGTATAACTTCCACATTGTAGAAAAGTTTGGTAACCTGCTTAAATTCACTACTGTATATAAGAGTATATTCTCAGTCAGAGTCTATTAGACTATACTAAGAGTATATTCTAAGTCACAAGAGTAATAAACATGAATATCACTTTTGTAATTCATATATGTATACACTTTCACCTATAGGAAAAATGAAGAAAGCCCTTTATAAAAAACAGATTTACCATCCAGAGTTCAAACGCCAAGACTGACCAAAAAAAAAAAAAAGTTTAAGGAAGCAACTTTCTCTTACCCTTCGGTGCACTACCGCTCTGCTCATCCAGTGAGGCTCCCAAAGGTGTACTGAAACCAGAAACACAGAAGCCAAAATCTTGTGAAAACCATCTGGAGAACTGTCCCTACACAGCTTGACTGAAGAGTTACAGCTAAGCAAGCATCTTAAATTTAACTCTCCTCCCCAAACACACAGGAATGTGAGTGGATTACATAAGTAATATCCTACTAACTAAGCAAATACCAATTGTCAAGTCAGTTGACAAGAAATGACTTAATCACATGTCTTTCTGCCAGCAATTAAAAGCAAGAATGGTGATTACAAATGGTACAACTGGCATTTTCTTTGCAAAAACATAAACTTTTAGTAACACTAAAAAGTTAAAGAATCTACTAGAACTGAAGCTCACCAGTTTTTACCTGTCAGCTACTGCTAGCATTCCACTTACATGTCCCAATAACTACTTTTGCTGATAGAAATGCAGAAGCCCAGGATTCACAGTCTACTTTAAACTAAAGATAATAGGCATTTTCTTCATTTAACTCATTTACTAAAGCCAGCTTGGAATCAATATTAACAATCAGTTGTTGCTGTAATTTTTTTGTAGTTCAAACACAAATTATTTAATTTATCAAAGACAAAAATACTTTAAATTTTCTTAAGACTGAGTTATTGAAAGAAACATTGTCTTATTTTGAAAGCTGTGTTTTGTGATACAAACTTTTTTCAGTAACTGTTCTTACATGTTACAAGTTCACCTCAGACTCAGGATCAATTATGAAACTATCAGTATCAAAGAAATGTTAATTAGAAGTTAAAACTTTCTGCAAGCAGATATTAGAAGTAATGGCTGTTCTTTTAAAATTAGTGCTTTTGACATGTAAGAGAATCACAAGCAATAACCATAAAGTTAATAAAACCTTTAAGCTGGATTATGTATGTAATTTAATGAAGCTCTAATTGATGCCTTTAAGGAGACTTCCTGGCTCCTTTCTTAGGTCAAAACATTTGTTTTACTTTGTCCACAGACGTCTCTACTGGT
Source organism: Dipodomys ordii (assembly GCF_000151885.1). NCBI lineage: Eukaryota > Metazoa > Chordata > Mammalia > Rodentia > Heteromyidae > Dipodomys > Dipodomys ordii. The sequence continues at coordinate 30,428,461 of NW_012267221.1, read as the reverse complement.
CCATGCACTAACAGAAAAAGACAAATAAGCATAATATAATTGGCATTCTCTCGTTAAGTTAATCTCTTTTAGTTACAACCCTTTAAATTCTACCAAAAATCTCTTTGGCTTCCTAGATACTAATGCAGCAATTTGTTTAATCAGATTTTTTTAAGTTATCAAAATAAAGATCTCCTTAAGAAAACAGGGTAACTTTATTGAGGATATGGATAGAAGTGAGAAAATAATGTTTAAGAACTTATCAAAGGGGAAAAAAATGCTGTCTTTCAGATCAGTCATACATAGTGTACAAGATACATGGATGCCCAAATCTGGGAAGGGGCTAAACTGCTATTTTAAAAAATACATTTGCATATATCCAAGCAATCACATCTATGATAACATAGCAAACATTAAAAGAGTACTGTTCTAGCTTTCCGGGTACAAATGAATGTTGCTTTTGTATAGAGTAAGTGAAACTGTAGAACAAGAAGGCAACTTCTGAGAGACAGAATAAAGGACTATAGAATCTGTACACATAAATCAATTTAAGCAATAAAACTTCTGAAATTTTCAGAAATGGTTGTATCCTACTGAATGAAATGTCAGCATTGCCCCAACTGAATTTATCTGAATATACTTCCCTACTTGATATGATCTCTTCCAGCCTTAATTCCTATATATCATAAATGTGATGATTCTTACACTTTTTAATATTTCCTAATTTTTTTAAGTTATAAAAAACACTATGAACATATTTTGAATAAGAAATTCTATTTTAAGATACCAAGAACAAGCCAGTTCTGAAGTTAGGACTGTTTTTATGTAAAAACTGAGATTCAAAGTTTTAGAGGCCTGAGTAAAAGCTTCAAAACATTCTAAGAGATTTCCTAAGAAGAAATATGAAAGATACTGGTTTCACAGGTTCTACCTTAAAAAGTCCTAAAAGTTGTTTATCTAAAATTTCAAGCTTTTATATTTTACACTAGTTTGGTATTGAATAATTACATGAGCTAGTGATGTACTAGGATGATTTCTGAAGGGAGCTAATATTTAAGGCCCAAATCCCCTAATTAGGAAATCAGGGGGTTAAATTAGAGCTAGATTGTTAATTTGGGGGTTAATTTGTTTCTGTCCATCTTTAAAGAGAAATTTCATAAATTTTATGGTATTTCAGAACAGTCCATTGCATCAGGAATAAAAGGAAAGGAGTGAAGAGGTTCATTAAATTCCAGTCAGTTAATCAAAGCAAAGCACTAATGCACTGGTGGTCAACGTTTCATCTGCCTTTAAGGAGAAAAAGAAACTGATATATGAGAGAATAATTTAAAAAAGAAAACTTCCCTAATTTTAGTACTGGGGAAAAAGTATCATTAAAGCATTCAGAGAAGCCTAAAGTGAGAAAGCAAAATCATGTTCAGAATCAACGACACAGAATGCTAAAACATTCTTCGCACAAACTAGCAAACATCCAAAGAAAAAGAAAAAGAAAGCCCATTTTCCCCTCTGGTCAGGATCATTTACAATGATTCATCTTTTCTGTATTTTATCAAACATTTTGTAGCAGTTGCCAAAGCGTGTAATTAAACAGATTTATGCATCTGAATGCCTTTCAAAGCTCTATTTCCTTTGTGCAAATTCCAGTGCCGTCGGACAAATCCCGGCTCCAGAAGTTAAACTACACGCACAAAGTTAACTGGTTTTGTTAGCTCCCCAAGCAGAATGCAGGCATAGAAATAAGACTAAAGCCCTTTGAGCTAGCACAGTTCGGTAAACGAAACTCATCCAAAACCCATTTCAAAGGAAAATAATTCCGTGCCAGATGCACACATGCCAGCATAAAAGGCAAAGGGGGGGGGCGCAGAAGCAGCGAGGAGCGCCCACGGACGACACGTTTTTAGCTGTCTGATTCCTGACGTTAACATCCCCCACGGGCAGTTTTCGTCCTCCTTGGAAGTACACTCCCACACCACAGACTCGGTAGCCGCGGTACCGCACTTCCACTTCTAATCGCTTCGAAGAGGAAGCGGTCTTTCCGGTTCGTCGTCTATCATCGCTCGGGGACCCCAGGGACCAGCCCGTCCCTCCGCCGGGGCGAGCTGGCATGCGTCCCCGGGGGCGCGATCTCCAGGGGTGGGAGGCGGGTGGGGGACTCACCGGCAGTCCTTCAGCCATATCGCGATCTTCTCGTTGGGAACGTTTCCTGCGAGGCAGAGCGAGGAGGGGGAAAGCGCGTGAGGGACCCTCCCAGGCCCCCCGACGGCTGGGTCAGCACGGACCCTCCCCAGTCGCAGAGTCCACCAGGGGGCCGAAGGCTGCGCGAAGCCGCGCGTGGCGGCGGCTCGCGGCGGTCGGACGGCACTCAGGTGTGCACCGCCGCCGCGACGCGCGGTCACGCGCGCGCCCTGAAAGGTCGGAAGTGTCCCCAGTCTCCCCCCGCACCCCCCTTCCCGGGCCTAGCCAGCGTCCGGGACCTTCCCCGGCCGGCCGCGCGCGCCCAGGGCGCGGGACGCTTTCCGGGGCCCGCCAGGCTCTGCACCTCCCCGACTCCTCCCCGCCCGCAGCCACCCGGCCCGGGGCCACCGACCTCGCCCCGCGGCCGCGGGCAGCTTCCCTCCGGGGAGGTCCTCCTCGTCGTCCTCGTCCTCGTCCTGCGTCGTCGCCTCGGTGGACAGATCCTCCGTCTCCGACGCCTGCCAGGAGCTGCGGCACTTGGCCCAGGCCTTCCTCCGGCGACTCGCCACTTGCCACTCCAGTTCCTCCTCCGCCTCCGCCGAGGCCGCCAGGGGCCTGTCCATGGCCGCCCCGGGGGTTCCGCGGTCCGGGCTGAAGCCTGCGCGAGACGCGGCCGCGGGGACCCCCCGCCCCTGCTGTCAGCGCCCGGCCGGGCTGGGGGCCCCGGGGAGCCGGAGCGGACGCCGGAGGAGGAGGGGACAGGGAGGGAGGGAGGGAAGGAAGGGGAGGGAGGGGGCGGAGGGCCGGCGCTTCACATGAAGCCGAAGCCGGCGGGGCGCAGCGCGAGAGCACTAGTGATCAGAGCGAGCCCGGCCGGAGCCCAGCTCGGGTCCAGCCCCGCTCCCCGCCCCCGCTCCCCGCCCCCGCTGCGAGGCCGCCCCGGCTCCCCGAGTCTGCGCACCCCGCCCCCGGCTCTGTCCCCACCCCACCCGCCGTGGAGGACACACCCCTTCCACTGAGGCCGGCACGCCCCTTGGGTGTCCACGCCCCTCCCTCGCGACGTTGACCACGCCCCCTTCCGGCCCAGGGAGCGGGTTGAGGGGGCGGGGCCGGGGGGGGTGAGCGGATCCGCCTCTTGCTGCTGCCCAGAGACTGGCAAAGAGGTGTTTGCTAATAAAACTTTCTTCTTGCCGCTCCTCTTGGCCGTGGAGTGGGAAGGTCATGTCTCACAAAACGCCCCCGCGAGAAAACCCAGTGTCTGCTCGGGTTCCCTCCTCAGTCCTGTTCTCTGGGGAGTTGCTTGACTGTGGGATGTTTAATGTCCCAGAGATCGGAGTAAAGATGAAGGAGAAGGATATGTCAAAATATCAAACGTGGAGAGAAAGGATAAAAACAAACACACAAAAATCCAGCTGTGTGTTCGTGCCACGTTCTTACTTTACTGACATATGAAAACGAAGCAAGGGAAAATAACCATAGGTGAAGGAAAGCGGATGATTTGGGATGGGGGGGGGGCATTCCTTGGATAGACTTTTGGCAGTAGATGTTACAAGAAACATACATGCCAAGGTCCCAAACTAACTTTCAAATGAGTTTCTTCATAGGTAACTTTTCATTCTCATGAGCAAAACGACGCCAATTCTATCCAAAATCAGACACAGTTGGACATGTGGAGCAAGTGTGCCTCTTAATTACATCCCAACTGTCCACATGTACTGACTGTATCACTAAGCCTTTCTCCCAGTGCTTTGCTTTTCTCTGAAAAACAAACACTTAGCATACCCTTTTATATTAGCTGGAAGGACAGGAATATTTTTGCATAGAATAGTTTAAGGAATATATTTTGCACTTGTAAATAGTAAATAGTATAGTAAAGGTGGATTGTATTGTCACTGATTGTTAAAGGAAAACACAGTTTTTGGAAAATTTGCTGTATTGATTGCTCTTGAGGAAGTAAGAGTGCTTAATTTTTGTTCAGGCATTTAGCATTTACACATAAGGCATATACTACTAAAATTGCTGATTGTCCTGCCTTCATTTTATTTGTATCTTATTTCTGGCACTCTTTTTTTAAAACTGAGATCAACAGTTCTGTGGCTTATTAATATACCCAAGATCTGCTCCAAATTCCCAGCTAGCTTTCCAAGAGCATCATGGTTTTATTCTGGCCCTCGTATTGCAAAATGTGAGAGGAGTTAGAAAGTGATACTGCTGTTTGAATGGCTTGAAATGTCACTATTAGAAAATATGTTCTTTGGATCATTAAGATTTCTTAGTTTTGGGGTTACCTGTATTAGGAAGCAGCTAATCATTTAATGGACCTCCAAAAAATAGGGCAAAGTTTAGCTGCGTGTGGGGAAGTGAAGAGCGACACATGCGCATAGAGAACAGACACTGAAAGGAAATGGCAGCATGCTTTGCTGTTTCCTGGTGTTATCTAGGGCCTTTATGGAAGGACCCTCATCCTATCCACCTGCTGCTCCCAAGTTTTATTCTGTCATATCCATGTCTTTGCATCTTAATTCACTCCTGTACTTTCTGTCCAACACCTTCATTACTTTTAAAATCCAGTAGATCCACACCTTGGTTCCACCACTCCTGATCACAAACCTTCTGTAATTCCCTGAAATAAGCAGAGTGTATCATTTATTTGAGGGCTGAATTATGCAATAAAGTGGCCCTGGTCAGAATATTTGGCTTGTCAGCTAAATCATATACTTGAGAGTTTACAGAACATTTCTCAATATTCTTTTTGCACCTTTTATGCAGTGCTAATCCCACGAGGAATACTGAGGCCTTTTCATGTAAGTTTTCTATTTTTTTATATTCTTCAGAATACAAAATGATGCTTCCATGTTATTTTTCTAAGTCATATTATATTTTAGTTAAGTTTACTGTTTAAGTATATTGTTAGATAACAAAAGATTTCTGAGAAAAAATAATGAATTATTGTTTATATTTAAAAATAATTACCCCAGAATCATAAAGAAAAAAATCCTGTGTTATTAGAAAAGAGTAAGCAATGGCTAAAACCTCCAAAATTAAAATTATAAATATGTATTTCCTTTTTCATTTACTTTTTTGTTGTTGTTCAGTCGTGGGGCTTGAACTCAGGGCCTGGGCACTGTCCCTAATCTTTTTCACTCAAGGCTAGCACTCTACCACTTTGAGCCACAGCGCCACTTCCGGTTTTCTAGTGCTTAATTGAAGATAAGAGTTTCATGGACTTTCCTGCTCATGCTGGCTTTGGCCCATGAGCCTCAGATCTTAGCCTCCTGAGTAGCTAGGATTACAGTCATGAGCCACTAACCCCTGGCTTCACAGAAACTTTTAATGTAAAAAGCTGAGGGTACATATTTGTGTAACTAACCTATGACAAATTGTTTCCTAGTTTGTCAAATGGGTATTATAATACCCAACATAGAACCTTGGTGGGAAAAAAAATGTCTGACTATGTTTAAAATGCTTCAAATAGTGTTTGACATATAGTAAGATCTCAGTATTTGCTGCGTATATAATTGTAATAATAGTTATTATGTGATAATGCCTAATGTCACAGAAGAGATAATATCAAAAAGGTTTACATATACCTATTTTTTACCCTTGCAATTCTACTTTTGCATAATTACCCTAAATGAATGATTACATATTTGTTTACAAAAAGAAATTGAGGGTATAGATTAAGAAGAAAATGCATCAATAGCAAGAATCCCTTATAAACTGAGGGATTCAGGTGCTATTGTAAACTGAGTTTGTTTTTATTCTAAACTATTTCATTTATTCAATAATGAACGTGACACAGGAGAAAAATCTAAACATTTGATTTTTTTGGTAATAATTTTCCAAACAAATACTATATTGTAGGCAACCATGAAAGCACATGTTGTTCTTAAAGAACATTGCCTAAGTCTTTGATGCTTACAACACAGAAAGAAAAACTTGTACAGGTGAACAATTCCACAGAGCACGATATAAGGGGGACAGCAATGAGTAAGACAACCAATAGCTCCGACAATCATTTCCTTCATCTGCAAAGCAGCAATCATAACTTTCCCAAATTAATGGATTGCGTCAAATAAAGTAGGTTCTCATTAGGATTGCTATATTGCAAAAGGCATATGAAAATCAATTTCACATTATGCCACTGTAGTGGATCTATCTTGATTCTCATGTGGCTGTATTTTAATACTGGAATAAATCAAGGGTACAGATACAATTTTAAATGGAAAAGCTTATATCATAAGTGAAACATTATACTTGATTTGATTACTTTAGTTATATTTTACCAACCCAAACCTCAATTCATGCTTCAAAATTACAGATTTATTACAGAGTAGACATTTTTTGTTTCTACTTAAGTTTTGACCTCCTGGTTCTAGTTAAGATATTATTTATATTTATACAATCACATATTTTTCTGTGTCTCAAAATTTTAGTAATTCATACTCTGGTCAGAGAGTAGTAGGCTTGCAATTCAATCAAAATTTAACCTGTTATTTTGAAAACCCTGCATGTTATCTTCCTTCTTTTCTTCTATCCTCAGTTCAATCTCGATGTCAAAGAGTTGAAAAATCCTTCAGATTAATTTTTTAAAGTGATTTAATTTTGTTTGCCTAGTTCTTCTAAAACTCATTCCAAAAGGAATTCTTTTGGGTCTTTCAATACCTATGAACATTTCCAGAGATCTCAGTGGAATAAATTGTAATACAATAAAGGAAAATGTGAATCTATGACAATAAACTGTAAGGTTATTTCCAACAAAAATTTTCAAAGACTTATTTATATATCAAGTCATTGAATTATGAAGAAAGATAGTCTGATTTTAGTGATTAGTATGAATGAATAATTTCTTCTGGTTTTAATATTTTCCTACATAATTTAAAGAGATAAAATTCCATAATTATTTTCTATAACTCAAACATAATACTCAAAATTTCCATACAAGCAAAAATGTAAGGATTTTTAGGATAGTTTATCTTTTAGGAGGCACAAATATCATATAATCATCTGCTATTTTAATGACCAGAGCAGAACAGGTTAATACTACAGGAACTTTGCTTAGCAGTAAACATAGAGGATTGTCATATACCACTTATTCACAGATAAGTGTTTCTTATTTGTCAAATAAGACATTTTCTCTGTCTGTAATGAAACGTTGTGACCAACTTGTCTCCTTTTCAGTGATTCAGATCTCTCCTGTTTCTGAGCAACAGGTAAGAATAATCTAATCTTCACCAGCCATGGAGTAAGCAAGTTGATTAGGTAATAAAACAAGGTTTATTTGGTTTGTTTCCTGGGTTAATTCATAAAACAAGTCAAAGAAGGACAGAAACTGCTTTACTTGATGTAAATAGAAAAGCCTTCATCATCCATCTGTGAAGCCTAGATGTATATATTTGATTCATCCTTTTGAATTTGGAATAATCCTTTTCTTTTTCTTTTTAGTCTTGTCTTAAAATGGTAATTTTAGTCAAGCACCAGTGTCTCATACCTGTAATTACAACTACTCAAGAGGCCAAGATCTAAGAATCACAGTTTGAAGCCAGACCTGGCAAGAAAGGCTATGAGACTCTTATCTTCAATAAACTATGAAAAAAGCAGGAAGTTGAGCTATAGTAGAGTGTTAGCCTTGATCAAAAGAAGTTCAGTGACAGCACCCAGGCCCTATCTTTAAGCCCCTGGATTGGTGGGTGCATGTGCACATGCGCATATGTGCCTGCGTGCGCGCGTGCGCGCGCACACACACACATCAATGTTGCTTTTAAAGATTTTGGACATTTTGAATCATTAAAGCTTATAAAAAGATATATCTACCCACATCAAATCTCTGTTCTTACCAAGGCAAATTAATATTAAAGCTTTCTTTGCAGTACACGTAAGCAGAAAGATACCATTATTCAGTTTCCCATGTCCTATTATGTGATTATGTTATTATATACTTGCTTCTCTAATGTTATTTTAGCTTTTATAAAATTTGTTAAACTTTTTTCCTTAGTACTATATAGAACTTTAAAAAAATATTTATTTGCTATGCATTTATTTGACACTCTACATTTGTATGTAGTCGCCCTTTCTTTTGACATTTCATGAGGACCAGAGAAAGGAAAGTTAGTGACTTGATACATTGGGTGGCTGTCTATACTAATGGATCTTGAAAAGCTGTAAGTAGTATAGGATTCATAATGGCTGTTTCACACACATGGGCAAACAAGTGTATATATACATGTCTTTTGTAAAAACTAAAAAAAAAGAAAAAGGTTTCCTGGTATGTGTTTGAAACTATATAGACTGTATTGGCCTTTCCCACCACATTTCCTGTCTCTAATCTCCTTCTGCAGTTCTCTCATGCCATGAAGAACAAACACAATCTGCATTCAGAACAGGACTCTTACAAGTTGAATGGAGTTATTTTGGGTGAGTCATTGAAAACACAGTACAAAACCTTTTCTCACTCACCAGAAATGCATTTCTAAAATAAAGCCAAAATGAACAAGGCTTGGCAAATGTGAGGGTGGACAAAATGGGGAGAGAACGAGGCCCCTGCTAACCCCAGAAAGGGTTTAGTAAACAGTTTTGGCTATTTTTTTAACTCTCAACTCTACTTCCCTTTACCATCACCAACTAAGAATTATGAGTTGAGCAAATTCATCACAAAATAATATTCTCTTTGCACTAGCATTGTGGCATTGTGTACTGTCAGTAGATCCACAGTAGTTTAACAAGACTTTTAGGTCCTTCTTCTGACTTTATTTCCTTCAGAAGATATAAAGTATAAACATTTAATAATCCTTTCCAAATAACATTTGACAAGCAATAATGATAGACAACAATTAGAAGTTTATACAAAAATTAAACTTGCAATCTTTTAAAATTGCTCTTAAAATAAATAAGGTCTAACTGGGTACCAATGACTCTGGAGGCTGAGTTCTGAGGATCAAGGTTCAAAGCCAGAACAGGCAGTAAAGTAAGATTCTTTTTTTTGGGGGGGGGTCCAGTCCTGGGGCCTGAACTCTGGGCCTGGGCGCTGTCCCTCAGCTTTTCAGCTCAAGGCTAGCACTCTACCACTTGAGCCACAACGCCACTTCCAGCTTTTTTCTTTTTTCTTATGTGGTGCTGAGGAATCGAACCCAGGGCCTCAGGCACGCAAGGCAAGCGCTCTACCACTGAGCCACCTTCTCAGCCCTAAAGTAAGATTCTTATATCTAATAAACCACCAAGGAGCTGGAAGTGGAGGAATGAGCCAATTGGTAAAGTACCAGCCTTGACCAAATGTTAAGGGATAGTGCCCAGGCCCTGAGTTTCAGCCCAGATTTGGGAAATAAATAAGTGAAGAATGAAGGAATAGATAGATAGATAGATAGATAGATAGATAGATAGATAGATAGATAGATAGATAGATAGATAGATGAGGTCCTATGAAAGTTAATCAACAATAAAATATTAAAGGAAATAAGCCTATGCACACAGAAAATAAAAAACTAATTCTTAGGAAATTTCTTAAGTTATTATTGCAGTTGAAAATATATACAATGGCCAGGAGCTGCTAGCTCAGGCCTGTAATTCTAGCTACTCAGGAGGTTAAGATTTGAGGATTGCAGTTCAAAGCCAGCCTGGGCAGGAAAGTCCTTGAGACTCACCTCCTATTAACCTCCAGAAAATCAGAAGTGATGGTATAGCTCAAAGTGGTACTGCACTAGCCTTGAGTAGAAGAACTCAGGGACAGGGCCCAGGTCAAGTTCAAGCCCCATAACCAAGTTCAAGCCCCATGATTGACCAAAACTGAAAATAAAACTTTAAGTTTAATTTAATTTTTAAAAAATATATGTATATATATTCACATGATAGTTCTGGATATTTAACAAGAAGGTATTGAAGATGAGTAAAACAGTGTGGTTTAATTTTACTATTTATAAAACATATGACTTGCCCTTTACTGTGCAGAAAACTTTCTAGCAATAACACAAATGATTATTTTCTATGTGTTATACATCCATTGAGCCTTCATTCTCAGGAATGAGAAGAAACCTATCAACAAGAAGACATATTTACACATATACTACTAACTCCGAACTCTTTTTATAACATTTGAAAGTCCTTTACGTTATCTTTGTGTGTATGTGTATCTGTCTGTCCTAGTGATTGAACGTAGGACCTGGGCACTGTCCTGAAGCCTTTTTACTGAAGTACTCTACCACTTGAGCCACAGCTTTACTTCCAGATTGTTGGTGGTTATGTGGAGAAAAGAGTTTCATAGATGTTCCTGCCCTGGCTGTCAAAAACTAAGATCCTCAGATCATAGCCTCCTGAGTAGCTAACATTACAGATATGAATCACTGGCACCCAGATCTTTAATACAGGTAGATTCAACATATTGTTATGAGTCAAATAACATACACTGTAAGAGTCCAATGGCTAAAAGTGTCCCCTAGTCACAAAAGGCAAACCTCTAAATTATGGGAAGAAGCTAAGGAACAATGATTTAATTGTCCAAGAGTTTCCCTTGAACTCCCTGAAAATTATTAGTTTCTTCAAGACAGGGAGACAGTTGTTGGTTGGTATTTTTGAATTTTAATTTGCCTATAGAAATACTAGTGTCAGAATAAACAGGTAGTTACTTGCTGCAGTTAAAAGCAAGCAAAGTACTCTGTTTTCCACATTTGAAGACTTTTTTCTACAACTTGCCCTGGGAGTTAAATGATTATTTCAATTTATAAAGTAAAAAAAAAAATCTTGCATAGCCTCTAAAATATTGTTGGTTTTATCTTGGAATTATTTTTGCCTCATTATTTGTATTTTCATTCTCTATGTAAGGTAAAAGTTAAGAAGATTTATTTCTTTTCTTTTGTCCTACTTCTTGCTTTTTGTTGACTAATTGGAGATTAGAGTTCTGTGGACTTTCCTCCCTGGGCTGGCTTTAAACTAGGATCCTAGAACTCAGCCTTCTGAGTAACTAGTATTACAGGTGTGAGCCACAGTGCCCAGCAATATATCTTGGTATTAAGATTCAAGAACAAAATTAAAGCCTCCCCATAATTTTGTGTCAAAATAAATGTCATACCAAGCAAAGTTCCATTAATATTTCATTAGGGCAAGAAAGTTTATTAGAGTTGATAGGTAATGTGTTTGGCTGAATTACATTAGTACTAAATAAAAAGCCTCATGTTGAATTTATTAGCAGATTGTTATGAAAAAAAAGAATCATAGATAAAAATTAGCATTCAGATTTTGTCTGCTTAATTTTTAAAGGTTCCACTAAGCCATGTCTTTCTTTAAAAAAGAAGTCAGCCCAGTTACTATCTTAAAACTGTTGAAATACTTTACTTAGAATAATACTAATGGTTAATTAGAGAAATACTATCAGAAGTAATTATTGCAATGAAGCCAAAGATATAATAATGTTAATGGAGGATGCTTTTCAGACTAGTCATGGTCTACAACTGTAACCCCTATTGAGAGGTGGTTCAAGGTCAGAGTGGGCAAAGGTAATGGGGCATTTTATCTGAAAAAAAAAACCTACCTGAAAGTGAAAGAACTGGAATATGAATCACATGTAGAGTCCAAGCCCCACTATTATTAAAGAAAAAAAAGACAACCATAAAAGTTGAAAGAAACTGCAGGCCTAAAAGTCTAGATAAAAGTTTTGCTATGATGTGTGTGTGTGTGTGTGTGTGTGTGTGTTGTGTTGAATCATTAATATTGGGCAAGTGAAATTTCTCAATGACACTGGCCAACCCTTTTCCTATTTCCCTAGTAAGCTATTATAAGCCCACTGAGGCGATATTCATAAATGACCTGAAAATGCCAAGTCCAATGGGTATTTTTTAGCCCTCATTTCATAGTTAGCCTTAAAACTTTCATCGGGATTCACTATGCCTTCCATTTCTTTCTTGGAATTGCATTGTTAGATTCTCCTATATCTCAGTTTCCTTCACTAGATTTGTTTTTCTACATTGTGTTCTCTCAAGTTCTAGACTCTTCCTGGGTGAAGAGAAGGGAGAATCGTATCATACTGGTCTTCAGCTCACTGAAGAAATTTAGGTTTTTTTCTCTTAAAGCATACATTATTGATGATGTTGAGCAAAGGAAGACCATGATATTTATTCCTGTCATTCTGAAACAGTAACTCTGGATGCTGTGTGTAAAACTGATGAGGGTTTTAGAAATAGAAGGTGGGGAATGAATAGGCTTACAGAATAGCACAGGCCTATTCCTGGAGCCAGAGCTTTGGAAATTGTGAGAAATGGCAGAGATACAGACATATCTTGAAGATATAACCAATAGGATTTGCTTATCGGCTGAAAATAGAAAAGAGACAAGAATGATTCCGTGTTTTAACTTAAGCAACTACATGATAAGAGTAATAGGACTGAGAGAGCATTTAACTCTCATTTCCTGCATAAAGAGTAGGAATTCTTTCTCTGTTTTTCATTTCTCCATATTTTAAACCTACTATACTAAAATGGATCCTTTCTACAGCTTTCATCTTGTGACTCTTCCTTTCTGTGAGCCACAAGGAATTCTTTCTAGGAGTAGAGCTCAAGACACTGTGATTTGGGGTGAAAACTGGGAAAATGAGGGAATCCCTCATTCTTCATTGTGACAGTGGGACCCGGTCCATGTTTCCTTTCCTGAAGGAACATTAGACCCTATACCATAACCATGTGCTTAGATACTCAGGTTTAGATTTAAAGTTAACTTTTGTGCCAAAAACATAAAAAAGTTCCAGGTATAGTGAAGGTGTCAACCTCCAGTTTACCATGACTGAAGAGTCCTCACTTTTCTAATTCCTGTCACTTAAAATCTCCTACCCTAGGATTCATGTATAACTTGAAATTGAAATAAAAATGTAGATCTTTCTAATGATAGGTAAGAGACGTGTTTTCAGAGCTGGAGTAAGGTTAATGAGTAAGGCCTAGGTGGCAAACATCTTTTTTACTTTTTTGGTACTTCAGAGTACAGTGAAGAAACTCAGACAAATTGGAAGAAGATCCCAATCCATTCTGAGGCCAGGTACAATGGCTCCTGCCTCATCCTAACTACTCAGAAGACAACCATGGTTCAAGGCTAGCCAAGGCAAAAAAAATAAATACTAAGATTGTCATTTCAATAAGCAACCATGATGGCTTCTGTCATCCCAGCTATGTGGGGATGCCATAGGTAAGAAGATGGCCAACCCGGGAAAATAACCCTAGATTATACCTCAAAATAACTTAAAAACAAAACGATGGGCTCAAGTGTAAGAGCCCCTTCAAATAGGTAATCCTGAGATCAAACCTTATCTCTCAAAAATAGTAATATGTCTTTAAAATAATCAAAGTCTGAGACAGAGAAGGCTTCTAATGAAATAGTTTAAGAAAAGCAAAGGTTGGTGGAATGTGTTAACTTTGAAAAGACTATTACACATCTACATAGATAGACTGAATGGGCACTGAAATATGTCTGTAAAATTCAAGAGAAATAATTAGATTGGAATGGAATTTAAGGAGTCATAAACAGATATATAATATATAAAGATAAACGTTAGTCTGGGGCCACTAGGTGAGAATTGGTAAATAATATTTAAAAATAGCCAAGGGCAGATCTTGGGCTACACCATATTTTAGGGGCAAATGAGTGGGAAGAAGTCAGGAAAGAAGACTGAGAAAAATGAAGTGCTATGGGAAGAAGACCCAGAGAAAGTGGTGTCTAGCCAGCAACTTAAAGAAAGGTTTGAATGAGGAATATAATCAACTTCACTAACTTCCCAAGAAATTTCTGAGGATGATGAGTGAGGATTGCTTCTGCGTTTGACAGTGTACAAATCATTGCTGACCTTGACAACAACTAGGTGAAATAATGAAGAATGAGACTTGATTGGAGCAATACTCTGCTTCCTTTTAGAGGAGAGAAACAGGAAATAGAGTAGGGTATTGAAACTAGAAGAATTAACTTGCTAACATAGAACAAAGAGGCAGGAAAACCATTATACAATATAATGCTATAAAAAAAAAAGCACAGAAGTCAGTACCTAGCTAAAGCCAAGGAAAATGCTAGGTTCTAAGGTTTTGACCCTTCTGACTTTATTCTTAATTAATTTTAGTGTGAAACTTTCTTACTACTAGCATTTCTCAAGAATTGAGAAATGACAGACGTAAGGTATAAACAGGAAATAAATGTTGACATCATACATATGCAATAAAGATAAAAGAGTAGCTAAAAAGAAGCCAGGTTGACATCATTTTTATATTTTTGAGGGGAGATGATTTATGAAATTAAAACACCCTAGTGCAAAGCCCAGATCCTATCTGATAGAAATAAATAAAGCAAATATAGCTAGAGGTTGCCTCATGTTGGTGGATAGTTTGCCTACCAAGTGCAAGACCTAGAGTTCAAACGCCAGTACTTTGAAAGACAGGAACAAATAGAAAGTCAAAGATAACATATTCCCAAATAAAAGGTTATTTAAAGAGAAGAAGAAGGAAATTTCAAAAAGTTATTATGTTTTTTAGATGGGAAGTGGATTCAAATTTGCCTATGTTAAATTTTTCAAGGATGATAGTTGTTTTATTTTTTAAAGAGGAGGATTGTTAGTTTAAATTTTTATAATTGACATAAAATTATGCTTATTGTATGCCATGTGTTTTAAAGTTTCCTGTTTTTGTTCAATGACCTCACATAGTTAACACGTTTTTAGTGAGGACATTTTATATCCACTCACTATTTTCTGCAACAATATGATACATTATTAATGATTATCATTTTTCTTTCCTTTGGCCAGCGTCTTCTTAGGTTCCATGTATGGTGTGATCATGTAGTATTTGTCTTTCTATGCCTTGTGTATTTCACTCAGCATATCCTCCATGCTCACTTGTGTTACCACAAATGATAAGCCTTCATTTTTTCTTTCTTTTGTGTGTGACGTATTCATTTATTCCTTGTTTGGTACTTAGATTGACTATATCTTGGTTATTGTGACTAATACTTCGAAGAAACTTAGAGTGCAGGTATGTCTTCCATAGACTAGTCTCATTCCCTTTATATACTCAGGATTGGATTATAAGTTTGTTCTCTTTTTAATTTTTAAGTAACTGCTATAACATTTTCTATATTCACTATACTAATCTGCATTCCCACCAACAGTGTGTAAGTATTTCCTATTTTTCAAACCCCTCTCAACTCTTGTCATCTTTTGTCTTTTGATAAAAAGTAATTCTAACACAATGAGATATCACACTGTGGTTTTAATTTGCATTTCTCTGCTGAGTAGTGATATTGAGCATTCACATACAGTTGTTGGCATTTGTATGCTTTCTTTCGAGAACTGTCTGTTCAGGTACTTTTCCCATTATTTTTTTATTGTAAATATACTGTATCGAGGGGTCACAGTTACATCAGTAAGGTAATGAGTACATATTCTATAGAGCATTGTTACACCCTTTTGCTTTTTCCCTACCCTTTCTTCCCTCCCCACCTCCTCCCTTTGCTCCACCGCCACCCCTGAAGTTGTAAAGTTTGTTTTCAACATAGCATCTTATATATTTCATTGTTACAATGGGTCAACCTATATCCTTGTTTCAGCATTTTGTTATTTCCCTTCCCCTCCCCAAATTAGAAAAATGTATATACAAGATTGAGGGCACCAGAATCAAATACAGTGACAACAGGGGTTATACCATGTGGGAAGAGCATACAAACGGAACAAACAAATCACATAGTACATTAAAAACAACAGCAACAAAAAACCCTCTTGTGACCCTATCTTGGGGTTCATTTCACTTAGCATCATCTTATATGGTCATATGTACAAAGCTTTTGGCCTATTCTGCTCATCTGATAAGATTATCCTAGACGTATACTAATTATTGCAATTAGGTAACCCAGGGGACCTAAATTTCTTTGGGACTGGTTTCTTTCATTCAATATGATGTTTTCCAAGTCTTTCCATTTCCTAACAAATGGGGTGGTATCATTCTTTCTGATGGAAGCATAAAATTCCTTTGTGTGACATTTTCTTGATCCACTTATCTATCTACTGAGGGGCATCTGGGTTGGATCCATATCTTTACTATGGTGAATAATGCTGCGATAAACATAGTTGTGCTGGTAGCTTTAATATGGCCTTGTTTGTGATCATTTGTGTAAATGCCCAAACGTGGGATTGCTAGGTCATAGAGGAACTCTATGTGGAGTCTTTTGAGGAACCTCCATACTGCTTTCCAAAGTGGTTGAACAAGTTTACACTCCCACCAACCATGCAGTAGGGTTCCCTTTTGGCCACATCCCCTCCAGCATCTGTTATTAGAGTTCTTGATTATAGCCATTCTAACTGGGGTGCAATGAGATATGGACACAAGAGGTCTGTCTTTATTGTTAGTGTTTTAAATGTACTATGTGATTTCTTTTTTGTTTGTTTCCTTTGTATGTTCTTTGCCCTATGGCATATCCCCTGTTGTCACTGTACTTGATTTTGGGAGACTGCAAATTGTATATACATTCTCTAATCTGGGGAGGGTAAGGAGAATAACAAAACACTGAAACAAGGACACAGGATGACCCATTGCAACAATGATACCCATAGGACAGTATATTGGAAACAAACTTTACAACTTTGGGCAGGGGTGGGGGGGAAGAAGGGGTGGGAGAGTGGGGGGTAGGGAGGAGTGGGGGAGGTGGGGAAGGGAAGAAATAGTGGGACAACAGCAAGGGAAGGGGTAACAATGATCAACAAGTAATGGACTCATTGCCTTACTCATGTAACTGCAACCCCTCTGTATAGCATCTTTACAATAAAATAAAATTTAAAAATAAATAAAACTAAAAAAAGAAAATAAATGCTTTTTGCTTTTTTTTTCTTTTATCAGTCATGGAGCTTGAACTCTGGGCCTTGGTGCTGTCCCTCAGCTCTTCATTTCAAGGCTAGTGCTCTATCACTTGAGCCACAGCACCACTTCTGAGTTTCTGGTGGTTAATTGGAGATAAGAGTCTTGGGGACTTTCTTGCCTTGTCTTGCTTTGAACTGCCATCCTCAGATATCAGCCTCCCGAGTAGGTAGGATTAGAGATATGAGCCACCAGCACCCAGCTAACTTTTCCCATTTTTAAAATCAGTTTGTTTTCTTTCAATTGAGATGAATGCCTTATAAATTTGATAGTATTCACCTATCAGCTAGATATATAGCTTGCAAATGCATGTTCCTTATCTGCAGTTCATTTCTTTTCTCTGTTGATAGTTTGCTTTGCTACATGAAACCTTTGACTTTGATGAAACTTATTTGTTTATTTCTGCTTTTGTTGTCTGTGGTTTGGAAGTCTCATCCAAATATCGCTACCCAGAACAATGTCTGGGAGCTCTTCATGGTTCTGAGAATTAAGTAATGGAGGCTAAGCTCCCTGGAAAATGAAAAAGAATGGAGTTGTTGAATCCTACTACTAAATATGAACAGAAAACTAAAAGAAGTAAAATACTTATATATTCAAGTCATATATATCTCTAATTACAATTATTGGCTCCTTATGTGTAATAACTCACTTGAGATGCATGTTCAATTATTATCCCCTTTCTACACATCCTGCTTTTTCAAGGACACAGCAATAGACAGACAAGCCAGGAACTGAGTGAGGTCCATGCTCTTGACCAACCCATAGTGGTATCCCTTGTTGAGTATCCTAGAGGGCCCACTTTGGAATTATGTGACTTTCTCTAGGAGATTTTGGTACACATGTGTTGGATTTTCAGACTAGTTTTTGAGCTCATGCAGGGTTGAAGTTCAGAGGCTAAGTGTAACAAAATTTGTTAGATGGAGGCAGTAGAAGGCTTAGTTGTTGAATAAATTATTGAGTGCAGGTTAGATGGACCAGTTAGGGCAGGAGGAGAGGAAGTAGGCTTACGGAAGAGCTGAGACACTTGATCCTTGGCTATTTTTCTAATATTTTACATTACTTGTGAAGGCAATGGGCTAGTATGATGGAAGGAAGAAGAGCTGTAGTTGAAAGCAATAACTCAAACTGTGTGATTCTGAAGTGCAATTATGGGAGGTGAGGAGTTTCTGGGGATGACTAGGTAGCACTGGGGTGTGACACTGGTAGTTAACATTGAAGTCCAAATGCAAAGTCCTATGTAGCACAGAGAAGGTCAAGGCATTATGAGTCTTGGGTGCTGGGTGGAGCAGCCTCATAAATATTGAAGTCACGTATGAATCACTCAGGATGAGACAGGAAACGGGGTGGAAAAAGGGCTGCAGAGACCAGTAAATTGCAATGTGAAGCCATAGGGAATGGATGATGAAGTTTGGAGACAACACTGACAAAATGAATAGGCTCTGGACAATATCCTGGAGGGCGGCCTTTTTTGTAGCTACCTGCTTCTGTGAGTGTTATTGGAAAACTAAAAGCTTCACATCACTAAGCTGCCAACACTGGCAGCATTCCTGAAGAGCTTTTAAAGGGTTGAACTTTTGAAATGATTAAAGCTTTCAATTACCTCAGAGGTCCAACACATTAGCAAAGTAAATATTAACACAGATTAGTCTATCAAGCCCATTTAAAGCCATTATCACTTAAACACAAATAGGGCTCTGAAGATGGAGATAAATTTGAAAAGTGGAGAGTAGAAAGGGAAAGGGAACAAAGGATATTGAGCTAGAAAGGAAAGAAAGAAAGAAAGGAATAAAGGAAGGATGGAAGAAAAGAAAGGAAGGAAGGAAAAAAGAAAGAAAGAAAGAAAGAAAGGAAGGAAGGAAGGAATATAAAAATTTAAATTGTTTTCAATGCAATTATGGGGGTTTGCCAAGTTCTGAAAGTCAATACATACATTTTCACAGATTAAAAGAGGACAGAGGCTCCTCATATAAAAATGTTAGTTGTTTCACTTTCTCAATCAGAAGACAAGGTAAATCATTGCCTGTTGTAGATCTCAGTACTTAATAGTAGAGGAAACTGTATTTCAGTAATAAAAAATTCCAGATTAACCTTGATGATCTGTGTTGATGCTTATCTACCAAACTAGTGTTCTATCATCTTACAAGCAGAATTGTTTGTGAGGCCATTCATACATGATGCTAAGAGCCAAGGCAGCAGTCTTGTAACCATGAGGAAGCCAGCCTAAGAAAACAATTTGCTGCCTCCATCAGAAAGAATGACATTGCCCCATTTGTTAGGAAATGGAAAGGCTTGGAAAAAATTATATTAAGTGAAGTAAGCCAGGCCCAAAGAAACA
>NW_012267221.1:30387539-30407859 GCF_000151885.1 Dipodomys ordii | reverse complement strand
TGCTCTACCACTTGAGCCACAGCACCACTTCTGGTTTTCTGGTGGTTTATTGGAGATAAGAGTCTCATGGACTTTCCTGCCCAGGCGGCTTTTGAACCCCGATCCTTAGAGCTCAGCCTCCTGACTACCCCGGATTACAGACATGAATCACTGACCCCTGACTCTTTCTTCCTTTTTTTTGTGGGGTTTGAACTTAAGATCTCATACTTCCTAGATAGGAAATCCATTATTTGAGCTACATCTCAGCTCAATTCCCTTCTTTAGGAATGCAGTTTCTATTATTTTCTCCTGGCAGCTGAAACCAGGGACATGGTTTCTGATTGGGGCCCATCCTCATTCCATTCTTGCCTCTGGTTTTCTGTGGTGCATGCCTTGTAAGGACCCTCAGTGATACTATGGGTTTGAAGTTGGCTTTTTAGGAACTGATTTTCTTTTATCAACTCATTTTTGCTAGAATTTGAAGTATGTGGACAGATCTGAGTGGAGAGATTGTTCTGAAGGTGCATTGTGGGTGGTAAGAGCTGATGAGCCCTTCCTACGTGTCACTCTTCCTTCCTCTGGGAATTCTGGGACTCTAGATGCAGCAGAAACCCAGGACTTCCTGGGCCACAATCACTCCCCTTCCGGCCTGCGCCTCTCTCCCCTCAACCTACGAAACAATGTGCTTGCCCATCAGAGGCCCTCCACCGAAACGCCAAAGCCTCATCATGCTAAGGGCGTGCCAAAAAATTTTTAAAAATTCATATTTCCACTATTTTCACAGTTTCTTGTTATATCAGGTCAATATTTGGCAAATATTTGACAAATTTGGCTTGTAAGATTTCATAGAAATTAGTATCTAGGATGGACTGGCAATTTAAACAATTCTTACAGTTTGTTTAGCTTCTGGTTTACTTTTTACTAGTGAATTTCACCTTTGAGAATTCTATTTTGAGGTAGCATTTCACAAAAAGAAGTTTGTGTTCACCATTATTACCTTCTAATCTGTGTTATTTCAAGGAAGCAAGCAGGATAACATGGTGTTCCTACTAGAGGCAATCTGGTATAAATATCATTCAGATATTTGCTTTGGCCAGTTTTCCCTTGCCCGAATGTGTGAAGAAATACACAAACCCAGTGTCAGGCAAATACCACTAAAAAGTATTCCTATTTCACTTAATGAAACAGATTGGTGAAATTGGAACACTTCAGTTTGGCTATATTTAAAAACTACTTCTGCAGAGCACTGGTTCATATGTAGATGGAAAAAGAAAAAAGCCAGGCAAGAGACCAAAACAGTAAGTTCCTCTTGACTAAAGCAACCTGTTAAATAAACTCTTGCTGCTTTTTACTTCAGAGCACGTTAAAGTGCTATAATTTTTTTAGAATTCCTCATTTTCCTATCTGATCAACTTCACTCAGTGATCAATAAAAAAGCAATTCAATATCATAACTACTGTTGATATTGCATATTTTTCTACCAAAACTTTTTATTTTAATGCATATGTATTTGTTACCATTGTTCCTTTTTTATAAAGTTATGTGAAAATTTTAAGAATGAGTAAATTAAGAATTTCAACCATGGACATTTTTACTTACCCAGTAAAGTGTTGGGTTGGACAATATTTTGTAGAACTAGGGACTAAACTGAGGGGCTTGCATCTCCTGAATAAGCACTCTACTACTTGAGCTATCCCCCAACTCATTTTGATTTTGTTTGTTTCCAAATAGTCTCATGCTTTTGCCTGACCTAGCCTCAACACATAATCCTCGATCTCTGCCTGCCATGTGACAGGGATTACAAGTGTATACCACCACCATACAAGATACTTACTGAACGCAGAAAGAATTTGTGTTCTAAGGTTTTGTTTCTGATGCCGAGACACTTGACAACTAATGAGAAACACAGTGAGGAGCTGCAGTATAAAGTACATTGTCATCCATCTTTTTGTTTATAAGCAAATGCTTTAGTATAACTTTAAAAAAAAACCATCAAACATCACATACCAAAGAGAAACTTTTTTGGTTGAATAACAATGAGAAATTCCTGGTTACTTGGTTGTTGTTTATTTACTTTTCCATCTTTTTTTTTTCCTGTAGAACCAATGTTAACTTGATGTCAACGTATTATTTTAACAGGAAAGTTAAGAGAAAGTGAGAAGAATGATTTTGACTAGGAAAGTCTGAAGATGAGAGAAAGACAGCAAGCAAGAAAAGGGCTGACATTGATTAATCTGAGTCACTGGAGCATTGCATATGGAAATACAGATATAACACCATTTTTCCTCTTCTAGAATTTAAAAAGTAGGAAATGAATACCACTCATTTATTAAAACAAATCAGTACCACTATCATAGGATTATTGAATCTAAAGAAACTGGAGAAGAAAGAAATGAATTCAAGAAGTAGCATTAACTTTGTTTGGAAGATCCAAGAAATATTAACAGTTTCTTTTTACAACTGAAGCTAGAATTACTGTTACAAAGATGAAGAAGAAATACTAAATATGAGTTCTTCATGTAAGTTAGGGAATATAAGGTCTGAATCATATTAGAGAAAAGACATTCCCTTAAAATATTTTAACGTATGACTGTTCAGATTAAAAGTTGTAATTTATAGTTGGTATGATGGGTCACATTTGTAATCCTAGTTGCTCAGGAGGCTGAGATCAGAACGGTCAGGTTTCACGAACAGCCAGGCAAAGACTCCATTTCAATCAATAACTAAGTGCAGTGGTACATACCTGTCATTCTAACTATGCAGTAAAGCAAAGATCAGGAAGATCAAAGATCCAGTCCAACCTGGACAATAAAAATAGATATGGTACATGCAAGTAATTCCATGCATGTCAAAAAGCATAAATAAGAGGATCACGATCCAGACCAGTTTCAGCAAAAGACAAGATCCTGTCTCAAAAGTAACCAGAAGAAAAGGGCTGGAGTTAAGGCTCAAGCAGTCACATACCAGCCTATCAAGGATAAAGGCCTAAGTTAAACACCAGTATCAAGAAAAAGAATTTGGATATATTTATAATAAATTATTCATTTTGAATTAGATAATTCAAATTATAGTGACAAATAGCTCACAGATTCACAATGAAATTTTGTGCTGAATTTCTTATGTAGACTTACTTATCTATTTGTCTTTCCTTCATATTTAAAGTGTTCTCCTGGGCTGGGTGTGTTGGTGCATCACTGTAATTGTAGCTACCTGGGAGAAAGTAATTAGGGGCATCCTGGTTTGAGGCCAGCCCAGACAAAAAGTTAGTCAGATTTCACCTCAAAAATGTTTTACAAGGTGGGTGCCCGTGGCTCATGCCTGTAATCCTAGCTACTCAGGAGGCTGAAATCTGAGAATTGTGGCTCAAAGCCAGCTGGGGCAGGCAAATCCATGAGACTCTTATCTCCAATAAACCACCAGAAAACTAGAAGTGGTACTATGGCTCAAGTGGTAGAGCACTCACTTTGAGCTGAAGAGCTCAGGGACAGTGCACAGGCCCTGACTTCAAGGGCCACAACCAAAAAAGGCTTCACAGTTTTAGAGAAATATTTTTATAGCTTTCAGAATCTTAAAAGAATATTAATTTATATGTTATGAACATACACATAAAATGTTTGGGGGACATTATCATACCTTGCAAGTTACTAGACTTTTAAAATATTTTACAATATGTTATATAATCTAAGGAAGCATTTCTAGCTAAAAAGGTACATATTATATAATTTTATTTTCAAGATACAGGGAAACCAGAATCTTTTAACAGATAAAGGGATGAACAACTCAATAATGTTATGACTTATGAGGATTAAACACTAGACAAGTTAGTTAGTGTTAATCAGATATATTTTGACCTATATAAAATGGAATCATCCTTCTTATATCTAGCTATTGAAGGAAGAATATACTAGATTGCTTAATGACCATTTTTCTGTTCAGATTGGAGGATGTCCTTTCTTGAATCATAAGTGTGATAAAGACCTGATGTATACTCATATTTTAGGCCTTGTATTTTTGTAGGCAGAGCTGAATCACACAATATCTGAAATTCTTAGTAGTATGATGCCTGGTACTTACTCACACTTGACTGGTTGAAATGAGATAAAGACTAGTCTTGAGTTTCATTGACTCTGATGGCAATATCTGAATTTTTGCTATGTGGTTACTCAACATGTTGGCATTATGCAAATAACTTGCCACAGATTATAACAGGGAACATTATATAGAGTGATGTTTCATTTTTGGAATTATCTCTCAGAGTTAATAAGGCTCTATGCTGAAATTTGCTATGATTTCCAATTATACTACACATTTATATTACATATTTAAATGCAATATATAAATAGATCTAAATTATATTGCCACATATAATTACACACACACATATAGTCAATACTGGGTCTTGAACTGAGGGCCTTGAGCTCTTGCATGTTTTTTTTCTGCTCAAGGCTGGTGCTCTACCACTTCTACTTCTTCTGCCTCTACTTCTGCCTTTTTAATGGTTAATTGAAGATAAGGGCCCACAGACGTATCCTGACTGAGTAGGCTTCCAATTTTGGTCTTCACATCTAAGCTTCCTGAGTAGCTAGGATTATATACTTACACCGAACTCATTCATATTTCAATTATTTATTTATAACTAGGTTTGAACTCTGAGCTTCATGCTTCTAAGCAGGCACTCTACTGCTTGATTGCTTCCTCCAGCTCCACCTACGTTTGTGTGTGTGTGTGTGTGTGTGTGTGTGTGTGTGTGTGTGTGTGTGTGTGCCAGTCCTAAAGCATAAACTAAGGGCTAAGGTGTTGTCTTTGAACCTTTTTTCTCGAAGCTAGCATGAGCTACTTCTGCCCTGGCTAACTTTGACCTGAGACCTTCAGATCTCCGCCTTCTGAGTAGCTAGAATTACAGGCACTGGCACCTGGCCAGTTTTTTTTAATAAACATTTTTAATAGTGAATTTACACTCCCTAGTAAAGCCTACCCATAATCCATCTTTGGACAATCTATCATTAGCAGTAATGTTTCAAGTAGTCCTTAAACCAACACATTCTCTGAAGCCCAAAGGTGGGGGATAGTGTAAATTGGTTTACAGATGATCCACTACCATGAGAATGTTTGGAAGGAAACACTGAAAATAAATTTTGCACCCAAAAAGGCAGGAAGATACATTTCTATTAGAAACAATGATATTTGAACACATAATTCTAAGGGAGGTTAAGTCCCCTCAGAAGGAAATACGGGGATGTGGTAAGTAGGGGCATTTCTCTCACTTATTAGTGAGATTATTGTCTCTGTAAAGATCACACGCTACCTGTATACACATGTGGCTTCCTTGGGTGTGATGCAACATTGGCATAATTTTTATTGGAGTGAAAATATAAAGCTATACAGTTAGTTGTCTTGAGTTTCCTAGATTTTTGCATGTGATGCAGTTTTGTTATGTGTTTATTCTGCAAATATGTCAATAATAATTTCTAGATTAGCTGAGTTAGCCATTAGTATCCACATCCCCTTAATGAAAGGGCTCTTATCATATGCCTCCATGTCCTTGAATGCCAGCCTGCTCACTAAGAGTACTGCTTGTGTACTGTTGCTTCTTCTTTAAAATCGGGCCTTACCTCTTGCAAATTACATATTCCAACCAAGCGAATCTAGTGCCACTCTGGTGCCCCATGGTGCCCGTGTCTCTCAAAGCCTCTGTACTGCTGTGTACCGACAGTACTCACCCCTCTCCTCTGTCTGCTGTTTTCTTCTGCTAAGGATAGTTGCACCCTAGCCAAGCTCAGGATGTAATTCCTATCCTTAAAGACTTGGTTTAGCTGGATAAAAATGAGTCTTAAAGCAGCTTACCTGGAGCATCTGAGGAGAATTTTCCATTCCTTTTTTCCCTTGCTAAACAGTTATCCTGGATTTGGCACAGTAGTACACTCTTGAGATTATGTCTATTTGGGAAACAGAAAGGAGGATCCCCAATTGAGGCCATCCCAGAGCAAAAAAAAAATTGGTCTCACCTCATTTTACCTAGCAAGCCAGCATGGTAGCTCACATTGGTATCCCTAGCTGTGTGGGGAGCATAAATAGGATGTTTGTGGTGTGAGGCCAAACCTAAGAAAAACCACGGAAGACTCTATCACAAAATTAACTATAGCAAAAAAAGGATGAGAGTGTGGTTCAAGTCATAAGCACCTGTCTAGCAAGTGCAAGATGCTGAGTTTAAACTCCAGTTCTGTCATACTCTCTCTCTCTCTCTGTCTCTTTCACACACACACACAGACACACACACACACACACACACACACACACACACACACACACACAAATAGTAATAACCTTGAAGTCTGGATCTGTCTTATCCATTTACCCTAATTCCAGCAATGCAAAAACAATGAGATAGTATGAAGAAAGAACAAAGATTTGGGGTTTGTAGGGTTGTATTTTTAGTAGCCATGTTAGTTCCACTGGCAATTCTCAAGCACCCCATGGCTTGGTTTTATTATTGGCTAAATAAGAACAGCACTGCTTGGCGCAGGAGGTTAATAACTACACAGATTTGTACTTGTGCCTCTTGTAAGCCCTTTCATGTATTATCTCATGGACTGCTTTGCAAACTTCTGAGGTACATAGTGTTATCACACATATTTTTATAACCAAAGAAATTAAAACGGAAAAACAACTGGCACAATGATGCATGCCTCATAAGTCTGGATCCAGAATTAGAACTGGACAGTGTAACTCCAGATTGCCTATACATTTATTTCATTATTTCAACAGCTTTCTTTAAGTCAATTCTATTGCATCAAAATTTTATATTTGAAGGTCTTTATTTTCACGCTTTGTCAGATTTCACAGTCTCTACACAAGGCTGTACTTTTGCTTTCTAGTCAGAGTACAATCATGTAAATTAAAAAACTTCCATCTAGAAGTGTTTCTCCTAGGCCTTAACATACAAACAGAGCAAATTCTTTACTTCACATTAGACCTTCAATGTGATGTTTCTCCTCAAGACAAGAGCTCTTTAGGCTTCTCAAGCATCCTAGGGGACCTTATACTCTCCCAGATAGGAGCCTGAGGTCCTTTGCCTTCTGCATTGTGATTTCACAGGACAAAAGTACTGTATACCATACTTTGTTGAGACTCTGCTGGGGGGATTCAGTAAGACTGTAGAGAAGAGCATGCAGTGAGGGAACACTCATTTCCCTAGGGCAGGAGAAAGCAGAAACATACTTTCAAAAGAAAATGTGAAGCAAGAACTTAGAGAATCTACTGTCTCCCAGATATGAAAGTAAGAGCCATGATTTCTTTACTGCTCAAGACTGGGTGACCATAGGGAAAGGTGATGTAGGCTATTGTGTGGAAAATAGATTAGTATGTGATTATGGGGGTAAAGATGAGAAGAGGATAAATAATTGGACTATAGACATGTTTCATCAAAGGCAGCATGTCCACATCTTAAATTTTATACAAAAGAGCATGATTCCTTTGAATTGAAAATATATTGTAAATCCAGACATAGTGATTCATGCCTTCAATCCCAGCTACTCAGGAAGTGAGACGGAGAGGTTATTTATAGCTAACCAAGGTCTTTCTCAAAACGTAAGTCAAGCCTGCTGGTATACATCTGAAATTCCAAGATCAAGGAAGCAGAGAGCAGGAAAATTGAAGTTTCAGTCTAGTTCAGGCAAAAAGTTAATGAGACACTGTCTCCACTAACAAGTTGGATGTGGTAGCATAAATCTGTAGTTCTTGCTTAGGTTTAATAGGAAGACTATGATTAGTCCAGACAAAAAGATGAGACTGTATCCAAAAATAAGCAAAGCATAAGAGGGCTAGGGACATGGTTTAAGTAATACATTACCTGCTTAGCAGGTAATTGAATTGAAATCTCAGCACCGCCAAAATAATAGTAATAATAATTATTATATAAAATGACTTTTTAAACTTTTCAAAAATAGAGCTTTCAGTTTAATACTACACAAAACTGATCTGCTTTCTAACTATCCTGCAAGTATTGAAACACATATGTCACATATGTCACAAAGCACTTCTTTCTAGGGATGACTTATTAAAACATTTATCAAGGGGCCTGTGGATGTAGCGTGGTGGTAGAGGACTTGTCTAGCATACCCAAGGCCCTCATTATCCCAAAAACTAAAGTGAAATAAAGTTATATACAATATTAATGTGGTCAGTTGGGCCTAAGTAGCCCTGAATTCATCAAAACTAAAATAAAAAATAGCATATATAAAGTATCACTAATATTCCTTTCTTTCTAATAAAATTCTTTTGTAAAATATGATCTATATAGAAAATGAATGAATTGTATTTAAGCTAATAGTCAGTGAATTCTAAACCAAACAAAAATGATAAAGGGAGCTAGGCACTGGTGACTCATGACTGGAATCCAAGCTACTCAGCAGGCCAAGATCTAAAGATCACAATTCGAAGTGAGTATGGGCAGGAAAGCCCATGAGACTTTTTTCTCTAATTAATCACAGAAAATGCCCCAAGTGGCACTGTGGCTCAAGTGGTACAGTGCTAGCCTTAAGCAAAAGGAACATAAGGAAAGCAACTAGGTCCAGAGTTCAAGACCCAGGACCAGCAAAAATATGATAAAGGGTAATAGTGACAGTTTGGGAGCTAGCCACATAATGATTATAATTATGTTTAAGAAAACATCTAGGAAGTAAGATCCAATACAGAAGAGTGAAAGTTCTAGGAATATGTCTTATATTACAAGTAAATTTAAGGTTTGAAGAAGAGAGCAAGGACTAAGCTAGAAGGGTGGTTAATGCCACAGAAACAAGGAATACCAACACTGGAGAGCTGCAATGAAAACATGCACTATACCCAGGAGAGAGTGACAGGAAGGTGCTGACCCTGTGCATTTAATAGAAAAGCTCAATGACAAGGAGAGGCCTGAAATTCCTGAGTGCAGGGTGCTTCTTCCACAGTCACCATTGATACCACTGGTTTGGCTCACAAATGCAGGGTACTGTAGATCTGCCCTTGGCTCTGCGCTGCATCTTGCCATGCACATACTGTTCCCTTTGGCTTTCAATGCAGAATTATCACGCCAATGCCAATTCAGAAGCCTTTCTTTATTTTCTAAGTATTGTTTCAGTGTGAAAAAATAAAATCCAATGACGCAAGTAGTCTTTCCATGGCTACATTATTTGCTGAAGCTTTGATTGGCTATGGCCCAGTAATACCTTTAAGATAGGACCAGACATAAATAAATAAATAAATATGTAAATGTGTATTTTGAAAAGCAACTCCTAAAAAGTCACCTGATTTCATGGTTCTAATTGACCTCAGAAATAAGAGCCTAACCCCTTGTTTAAAAAAAAAAATTCTAAGACCAAAGGAGGTCAAGTGACCTGCCCAAACTCACCAAACTAGTTATTAGTAGAGCTAGAACCAGAAGCAATGAAATAATTATTCCTACTCATTCTACATGCCATCCCATCTCCTAATACATTTGTAAAAATCCCAGAAGACAAGAGTTTTAGCTCCCACATTTTCTAAAATTATATACTTTTTTCTCTATCAATCAATCTAATGACAGCATGACTGTTCTCAAAGGAACATTTTCTACAAATTCCAAACTGGTTTTGGTATGCAATTTTTAATCAAATATTTAACATCAGTTGTTAAGCAAATTAGTTCAGTTGAACAACTTCCCAGATTTTATCTGTCTGCTGTTCAGATTCCCAGGTTAGAAACTGGAAAACACTCTTATTACCTTTCCCATGGGGATTTTGAAAGAGTGTTTACAGTTAATTAAACTCACATTTAAGAATATCATTTTACAGTAAAACTGTAGGTAACATTAGCTTAGACTCTGGTTAGATAAAGCCAGCTGACATTTTCTGCTTCGACTTCGGTTTCTGTCCTTGTCTAGTAAGACAATTCCCTGGTTGTTAGAGATAGGTGGCAATTTTGAAAGTACACTTCTAAACTAAGACAATCATCTCATCCTTCTACAAAAGAACTCATTCTACTAATGATGGTAGCAGTATCTGATGTGGGTTTGTTTGTACTGGTCAGCATTTATAGTTAAACACTGAGTATTACACGAGCATTTCAGAGATATCAACACAAAATAACATTGACCAACACTTTAAACAAAATAGCCCAAAGTGATCCAACACATATATGTGAATGCAAACACACACAGGCACACACACACAAACACACACACACAATCTATAATTCCTTCCTTAGATGGTTATAGGGCCACCAAGCCATGACCACACTTTTAGAAGTCTAACTTGCCACGTAGGTTCTGGCAGATACCAACTTGCAGAGCCCCAGAAAGGCTATGGGAGGGGCATAGGCTTTTTCTTCTTTAGGCACAGGTCCAGGGAGACTAGGCAGGGCCAAGTACCAGTTGGCAGTGACCATTGTTGTGGATGACCAGAGCCCAGAGTCCAGGAAGGCAGCGAGTCATAAAGAAAGGGTAAAGAGGATAGGGGACATTGAAGGACTGAATCCATTTCATTTCTGTTTTACTGCACCCCTGTTATTTGCAGTTGTCATGGGCCCTTCAGCATACCCTCCTACTAGAAAGAGCTTGGAAAGCTGCCCGGGAGATTTGTCTGTCACTGTGGCAGAGGAACCAGGACCACTGAGGGCACAGAGCTTGGCCAGTTTAGACTAGTGATTCCTGACTTCTCCATTTTAAACTGTGTAGTTGACTTTGAGAGGAAGTTATGTATACCAAATGACCACTGACACTCCAGTGAGCTATGGTTTCAAACTGTGGGATGTAGAAATGTGAGAAAATGGAAATGGTCAAATGGTAGTTGGTGGGTAAGTTCATCATTTTTTGTCCTGTGCTCATGGGTTCATTATAGAACCTCATTGAACTTCATTCTCTTCAATCCCTAAACCATACAATGTATAAAATGGTAACCAAATAAAACACCCATCAAACTAAAAGATTCTTTGGGTGGGAGTTAGTACAAGATACATTACTAAGTTTTGTCCATTAAGTCACTGTTTCTGTTAGCTGAAAAATATTTACAAGAAATTCAAAGTTTTAAGTTTAGAAAATGGGTACCAAGTGCCAGAAAGATGTTCCTGTCCCAAGGGGGTCCTCCACTCTTCTCAGCTTGAAGTTAGTGTGCTTATTCATGGCCAGCACTTTACCACTTGAGCCAGGCCTCTAGCCAGGCTTTTGACTGGTTAACTGGAGATGAATTCTTGCAGGCTTTTCTACTCAGGCTGGCTTCAAATCATAAACCTTAATAGCTCTGCTTCCTGAAGAGAAAGGATCATGAATATGAGCCACCAGCATCTGGCTCCTGCATTTCTTTATTTACATTGAATATACACACAGATTTTTCCACTTCCGTTTTCTTTTTTTTTTTTTAAGAAAAAGGTTATATAGAAATCCACAATTAGTCATAAAATGAACATAATCAATGGCTACCACATTTAAAATAGTAAAATAACTCATCTTATTTCAAATTCTGGACAACTGAGGTCTCAAACAGATTAAGTCCACAAACTGATTTTAATTTAGTTTATCTAAAACTGTTAGATACACTATGAGCAGACAGGTAAGGTCTGCTTGAACGATTACTCATTTTACTAAGAATTACTTTAGTGTATCTTATGTTACCTTAATTTTCCTATTACCTAAACTACAGTCTTTGGATTTTCCACTTCCAAACTACAAACTCTGTTCGAAAAATTATCTCAAAAAACTTTATGCCCTTACATAAAAGCTCTTATTCATATTCCCATTTTTTCTTATTGCTTCTCTCAATATGACCTTATCATAAAGGGAAATAGAGCAAGGATTTCAATTGTTTTGCTAAAAAACTTAAGATTTTGCCTCAATTTTCTCTATTGGCAAAGACGACTGCATTTATATGATTAAATGTTATGTTAACATAAATGTTACTAATATGGTACGAAGGCACCTTTAAAAGGGATTCCCCTCTAAGAAAAACTCTTCTAAAATACCTGGAAGAAAGGCAACCAACGAGAAAAGAAAGACCCCCGTGGGTGGGATTAAGCATTCTCTAGTGAGTGCATTGCATGTAACATTATTTTCTTTGAAGCACTTAGATATCATAATCAGCTCATCATTGTAATATACCCAGCCACAAATATGTTACACGTTGGTGGTCAGTCATGACATCAAACCTCTTTATAGAACCAGTGCATGGGATACGTGCTTGACTGTTTAATGGTTATCTTAAAAAGATATATAGACAATAGGACTCAGCATAGTTGACAATATGGCAACTATAGAGCAGAGAGAGATATGGGAGAGGAGAGACAGGGAGGGAGAGACTGAGAGAGAGGGGGGTAGGGAAACACAGGACACTCATTTTCCAATCAGGCAAGAGTTTTATTTTCTGACCCTTATGCTTTTGGAAATCCTTTGGCTTTTCTTCTGGCCACAACTCTTTAAACGGGACAAAGAATTCTATAACCAAAGTATTGTATTCATCCAGATCTTATGCCAGGACCACCTTTCCCACTTTTGTGGTTACCTAGAATCCCAGAATTTTCTGGTCAAATATCCAAGATCTTGTAATAATTTCTTTCCCAGATCTGCCTCAGGCCTGGAGTGTCCTATGTAGACAAAACACACATAGACACACAGGCCAGCCTGAGGAACATGGTGTGGTAGTTGTATTTCTAATTGAGGGTGGGTTATGATAGAGTGTAGATATGTGAAAAAGAGTGGTCAAGTACATATACTCATGACCTCTCACCTGGCAAGAGCTGGAAGTGGGAAGGAAAGGAGGACATAGCTATGGGCTCTCTAGCACATCTTTTTAAACAAAAACTCCAAGCATTCAAAGAATTCTAAATCTGATACATTTTTTAAAGTTGGAGCCTAGAGAAGATACACCACTTAAACATCCTTCTTGTGATTTATAAATCCATGTATTATACACCACCCTCTTTCTGTGCTTTTCTCCTTGTCCTATAAATGTTAGGGAAAGGCTTGTATGGTCACATTTTATCGAGTTGATTTTTTTCCCTTGCATTTCTGCTATATAAATTTCTTAGAGGGTAGCAAAGAACTCTAAATGTTAAAGTATGTCTTAACCTGTGGTTTCCTATGGAGTCTATATTACGTTGAAATGCCTTTTCTAACATGTCTCAGCAAAATATCATACAACTTGATTAAACAAAAACTTGTTCCCATTTGGCTCTACCTTCCTTGCTTGGCACAGCTTCAAGCGAGCCACACCCTATATCAACCTTCGTGTCTGTCACACTTAGGGGAAGCAGCCACCGGGACTCTGTGCAATGGTTTTCCTAAAAGATGAATTCTATTTCTCACCATAGAAAGGGCAACACCAATTTTAAGAAAAAAATCCTCATGGGATAATTTGATATTTAATTCCCAAATATAATTTCAAACCATAGCAACAACACATTCGTAAATGTTTTCTGAAAATCATCTAGGCAGTCAAGGGACTCATGTATAACTCCATGTAGAAAATACAAAAGAAAGTAGAACAAGAGAAAAATAGGAGTTTTTGTTTGATTGATTTTCAATACTAGGGCTTAATTACAGGACTTCATACAGCAAGTGCTCTACCATTTGGCCCAGTCTGGCCTTGAACTATCAGTCCTCTACCCCAGCTTCCAAGTAACTGGAATTTTAAGTGTGTATCACTATGCCCCTCTGAGAAGACTTCTACTGTAGGTGCAAAGGCAAGAGGACATTCTGAAATTGTTTATATAGTCCAGTCTCACCTAGAACTAGAGATCTTCTCAACTTAGGCTCCCAGCATTTTGTTTATTTATTTGTTTCATTTTTGAGACAGAATCTTGCAGCCTGGACTCAACTTGTCTCATATGTGTGTCACCATGCCTGACTTATAATTTATTATTATTTTTCACTGCATATTTACATTAGTTACTTACCAGCAGTCCCAATTAGAAATGACTAAGCTAATTGCTTATGTACCTAGGAAATTCTGGTAAATGTGATGTGTTAGAGAACACTGGGATATTCCAAATCTAAACAGAAGGTCGAATCATCTTGCCTTCACATATCCAAGCTAATAAAGATTTACCAACTAGCTAAATTAGTCTGAATTCGATTGTATGCCTGGATGAGGATACACAGCAAAAGATAGGCAATGAAATTCCAGCCTTTGCTTCTGTAACGACTATTTATGAAAAAATAACAGCTATAAAATGCACCAAATCTTCATAGCAAGTAGATCTTCTCTTTGGAAAAAATATTCAGTAAGAAAATGGTAAAATGGCAACCACATATGATTTTATAACATTAGCTCAAGTGACTCATTATGTTACCAGAGCAAAAGTGATGAATTGACCACAGAGGCCACACCCGATGTGTCACACTGTGATGCTGAAGGTGCCATGCATACACCATCCTCATTCCTCAGCATTCAGCTCTTTGGGAAGAAATCATCCTAGAGACAATGTTCACAGCATTCAGTGTGGTCAGTTGTCATTCCTGTGGAGGCTTGAATATCCTTAATTACTCAGCCATTGTTGATCCCTAGTGAAAGTTTTGAACCACGAATATGCTCAGCAAATGGTGATTTAAGAAGTATCACTATAGACATTCAGGAAGATTCAGATTTGACCATGAGAAATAATGCTTCTCTATAAATGCAAAATCCGGTGTAGGGGAACAATTGTCTTGTCTTAGTTTATAAATGTATCCAGTTTTGAAATAGTATCTAAAAATGTCTTTTCTTGGGCACAGTGCATTTGATAATCCAACATGGCAAAATACAAAGGATGACTTCTATCCAGAACATACAAAGAACTCTTATTAGCCAACCCAATTATGGAAGGGCTGGGAAGGTGGCTCAGTGGTAGAGCGCTTGCCTTGCATGCATGAGGCTCTGGGGTCGATTCCTCAACAACACAAAAGCAAAAAGAAAAAAGCCAGAAATGGCGCTGTGGCTCAAGTGGCAGAGCACTAGCCTTGAGGTGAAGAACTGAGGGACAGCGCCCAGGCCCAGAGTTCAGGGCCACGACCAGACCCAAAATAAATAAATAAATTAATTAATTAATTAATGGAAAATATTTATTTAAGTAGTTATTTCTCCAAAGAAGATATTTTTAAAAGCCAATAAATCCAGCTGGGCACCAGTGGCTTACACCTGTAATCCTAGCTACTCAGGACGCTGAGATCTGAGGATCATGGTTCAAAGCCAGCCCAAGCAGAAAAGTTTGTGAGACTTTTATCACCAATAAACTACTCAGAAAAATCCAGATGTGGCACTATGGTTCAAGTTGTAGAGTGCTAGCCTTGGACACAAAGAGGTTCAGGGGCAGTGCCCAGGCCCTGAGTTCAAGCCCCAGAACCAGCAAAAAGAAAGAAAAAAAAGCCAAAAAGCTTATATAAATCTGATCAACACTATTAATCATTGAGAAAATATAGATCAAAAGTATAATGGCATACCACTTCACACCCACTATCATGACAAACATAAATGTTGGCAAGAATTCAGGGAAACTGGAGTCCTCATACCTTCCTAATGGGAGTGTAAACTGGTATAGCCACTTTGAAACAGTTTGGAAATTCTTCAGAATGTTAGATAGAATTACCATGTGTCTCCTCTTCCAAAGGAGGAGGCTACAATGCTTGATAAGAAGTGTACTCATTATCTTGCCCATGTAATTGTAACCCCTCTGTACAGTATTTTCACAATAAAAAAAGAATTCCATTTGTCTTTGCCACTCCACAAGGTGATGAAGAAGGGAAAACAACTGTCCAAATAAAAACTTGTACCTGAATATTCATAGCAGCATTATTCATTGTAGCCAGACGGCAGAAATAACTCAAATGTCCATTAGTTGATGAATGGATAAATAATTTTACCATATACATACAATGAAATACTATTTGTCAATAATGAAAGAATGCATTCTTCACATATGATGCATCAGGGATAAAGCTTTTAAACTGTAGGTACAGTGAAAAAGGTCAATACATAATGGAAAATAAAGTATATACAGCCAGAAAATAAACCGTGTTACCTAGGGTGGGGTTGGGGTTGTGGGAGCAGAAATGGAGGATGCTATCTGATGCGTATGGGTATTTGAGGCAAATGAAAAATATGTTTGAAAATTAAATGGGGACACAATTCTGTAAATACTTCTAAGAAACCCTACTGTAATGTAAGCTTTATATGGATGAGCTTTATTATACTCAAATGAAGTTACTAAAGAATAAAACATATGATAGACATTGGTGCCTGGTGGCCGGGGCGACTCACACTTGTCATCTAGTCACTCAGGAGGCAGAGACTAAAGCAGAGATTTTGCATTTTGAGCCAACCCAGGGGGAAAATTCACAAGATCTCATCTCACGTAATAAAAAGTTTGGCACATTGGTTCATTGCTGGCATCCCAACTATATGGGAAGCATAAACAGGAAAATTGTGATTCAGGCCCATCTGAGCAAAATCAAGATTTTACCTGAAAAAAAAAAAACAAAAAGCAAAAAATACTAAGGGTATGGTCCAAGTGGCACCTTGTTAGCAAACATGAATTCTGAGTTCAAAACAATAGCAATAAAACATAAAGGTGATTCAAATGTGAATTGTAGGTGGATAAAAATATCATTGTTATGTTCATAAAAGAGTTACAAGAATGAATCCTTTTTTTTTTTCTAGAGGCTTCAGATTTTACAAAGGCAATAGAATTCTTCGCTGTAAGGCCAGTTCTGTTCCCAAGCAGTAGAAAAGCACATTTCTCAAATTGTTTTCTCAGCTTGTTGTAAAAGGCCTGAAAATCCTTTTACATCATGGAGAATAAGTAATGAAGGCCTTGAGTCATGTAGAAATGCTACACTGAACTCCATAGTACAGTATCTTATCAACACTCATAAGAATAAGCTTAGATGGAATCTGCTCAAGGGGTAGAGCCTTTGCCTGAGTTCCATCGGCAACACCACACAATAAAAGAATAAGCTTAGGAATATAGCCAAGCATTTCCTAAGAACAGGAAGAAATGAAATATTAATTAAAGTTTAAGGAACGAGGAAAGACTTGTTACTTGGCATACTACCCAAAGCAGTGATTTAAACACACACACACACACACACACACACACACAACTTGAGTTGCAGACACAAATACACAAGTATAAAACCTTTTTCATGTATTGGAATTTACACACCTGGCTTCACCTGTCCTGCTATATAAATCTACTGTACAATTCATGCTACAGTTATACAATTTTATTCTTGGTCTTTAAGCTTTTGTAGGCATGCACTAAGTCTAGGATTATAAATCATAATCCCTGGCAGAGAAAAGGCACTGGAGTTTTTAACAAGTAGTACACAGTGGTCAGGTGATTCTGGCTGCAACAGAGAGGACAGGTGAGGAATACAATTTTATTGTGGACTTCATGTAGGAAGATAATCTAGGGACCACCAGCCCACCAGAACGGTGTAGACTTCTTCAGAGTGAGACTCTGTGAGCCACAACAGATGAAGAAAGATTTACCTAACCTCCCTTATATGATTAGAAAGGAGCTTGAGAGTCCCCTGTTATAAATCATAAGTCAGCAAGGCCTTGGACACTGAATCCTGAATCCTACAATTCCAATTCCTTTGTTGTTGTTGTTGTTGTTTTGGGCGGAGTGGCACTTAGGCTTGAATTCAGGACCCTTGTGTTCTTGCTTGGCTTTTTCTGTTCAAAGCTGACACTCCACCACTTGAGTTACACTTCCATTTCCAGGGTTTTTTTTTTTTTTCCAATATGTCTACCTGAGCTGTTTTTGAACCTCAATCCTCAGATCTCAATCTCCTGAGTAGTTAAGATTACAGGAGTGAGCCACTGGTGCCCAATCCAATTCCCTTCTTATTAGGAGAATCTACAAATCTTACCTCTAATTGGTCAGGAATTCCCCTCTTCTAGTGTGCTTCCCCAACCACATGGAAAGTCTAGCTGCAGCTTCCTCCCTCTTCCCAAATACTGGGAATACAAATGACAAAGGTTTTTGTTTTGTTTTGTTTTATTTCTCTCAGTGGTGGGCTAGGAATCTTTTGTGTACTTCTGTTGAAAAGATACTGATGGTTTCTCCGCTAAGACATTGGGAGGACAGATGTTTGTTTCAAGTAGAATAGAAAAGAATGGGAATTGCAATCTCTTTCAAGAGCCCTTCAACAGTCAAGGCTGTCCTGGCCATGGCCTTCAGAATGTTGTATGTGCTACTTTATGTGGGAATAAGATGATACAGAGTTTAAAAGTAGGTGACAGAATTCTTTGTGGGAAGAAAAATCCTGCCTTTTATGGAGAAAACATTGTGGTAAGCCACCTCTGGTTCTGCTTTCAGAAGTTGAGCTGAAATGTACTTTAAAAAAAGAACAAAGTACATGGCTTGCTTAATAAAGAAGTATGTTTTGACTCAAGGAGAAGTAGATGAGATAAAAGTTCAAAACTAGAGGAAAGGAGTGGCCACAGCAGAGGTAAGGAAGATGGTCCATCCAAAGCGTCAGAAGCTAGGTGAATATAAACCCTGGCAAGCAGCTAGTTCAGCAGGTGACTGGGCTTTCTTGTGACCTTTTAATGCTCTGAGCAATGCTGTGTGGTGATATGAAACTTTCAAGTCTTGGGAGATCCACCAAATCTTTAACTGGTACAAATGTGCTATAGGTAAGTCAATAAAAACATATGTCCTTCATATTTGAGTCAAGCAGGATGGATCAGAGATAGCTCTAAGGAGGGATGGGAGAGATGTAAATTTCAAT
This sequence comes from Dipodomys ordii, assembly GCF_000151885.1. Lineage (NCBI taxonomy): Eukaryota > Metazoa > Chordata > Mammalia > Rodentia > Heteromyidae > Dipodomys > Dipodomys ordii. The sequence goes on along the minus strand of NW_012267221.1, from coordinate 30,389,165 downwards.
GGGAACTGAAGATAAAGGGCAAGGTGGGGAGACCCACCCTTTGAGATTTAGATCACTCTGCCGAATGGGGTGGGAAAGTAGGGGGGGGACGGACAATTTAACAAAATGAGAATCAGGAAGCTGAAAGAGATCGTAAGGAGTGGGGGGGGGCTAGTGAGAAGGAAGTGGATGAAGGAAAAAGGGAACAAGGGATAAACATAGTCAGAATATACAATGTGCACAATGTGCATATGTGCTAAAGGAAGTGGGAAGTATGAAATGAGTTTGGAGGGATGCGAACAGAAGGAATAGGGGAGAATGATGGAAGGGGTGACGGATCAAGAAGCACTGGAGAGTTAGATGGATATGTTAAATTGCCATCCCCTTGTACAAACTTTGAAGTTCTTTTGTTTTTTGTTTTTTTGTGGTCCTCAGGGATTGAACTCAGGGCCTGGTCACTACCCCTGAACATTTTTTGTGTGTGTGTGAAAATTCTGTACAGAGGGGTTACAATTACATGGGCAAGATAATGAGTACATTTCTTATCAAGCATTGTAGCCTCCTCCTTTGTTTCAGAGTCAGCACTCTACCACTTGAGCCACAGCTTCACTTCCAGCCTTTCGGTGATTAATTGGAGATAAGAATCTTGAGGGCTTTCCTGCCCTGGCTGGCTTTGAATCAGGATCCTCAGATCTAAGTTTTTTGAATACCTTGGATTACAGATGCGATACTCTGGCTCTAGGTTAGACAACAATTTTAAGAAAAGCATATATAACTTGTGGAGGAGATGGGGAAAAACAAGTCGTTTAAGGATACAGGTGGACCTGTTGCAACAATGAGAAGTACAAGTTGTCATGTCGAAAATGAGCTTTACAACTGGGGGGGGAGGATTGAGTGGGGGGAAGGGTAGGCTGGGAAGGGATGTGAAGGGTAAACAAAGGAGGAGGCCGCAATGCTTGATAAGAAATGTACGCATTATCCTGCCCATGTAATTGTAACCCCTCTGTACAGTATGTTCACAAAAAATATTAAAAAAAAGAAAAGCATATACTTCTCACTATATAGAAAACCCAAGGGTATGGGCAATTATATGCCTACTTTTTTTTCAGGGAAACTTTATAATCTGGCCCTTCCAGACAGCTGATATATATGGGTAACACTTACATAAGAAACTGTTGTGTTCTTTGTAGAAATTTAACTTCTGAGTTTCCTCCCTCTTGATTTCTGTGCAAAATGAAAGCATACCCAAAATGAAAGCATACCTCTATTTGTGATTGTAGGCTGTCTTGGACAAGCTTCCAATGCGTCAGAGCGCTGAGGGCTTTTATCATATGATGTATGAAATGTTCTGAGTAAGTGGAAGAGCTGAATGTTAGAACAACACAGTGCTGTTTGGAATTGAAATGATGGACTATTTGTACCATTATGAAATTTTTAGTACTTTGGCAAGCTGTGGCTTTCCCTCAACTCAGACTCCTGAATTACAGTGTCTACATTCCAATATAAAACTATGGTGTCTTCAGACTCTAAAAGTTGTTTCCAAAGAAAAGGACACAAGTGTTTAAGCAGTTTCTCATCTGTATGCAGGACACCCAAAGGTCTGGCTTACTCACACTAAAAACAAATCGTTTAAATAGGGATACAGGT
>NW_012267221.1:30373114-30374414 GCF_000151885.1 Dipodomys ordii | reverse complement strand
ACTCCTTTATCCACAAGTATAAGCAATGAGGGAAATAATGGACAAGTCATTCAGACAAAGCACCATTGAGTAATATGGACATGCATGAGCTTCAAGATAATGTGATCATTGTCATTTTGGTACTGGTAATAAGCAGGGAAGGGAAGACTGGACAATCCAGTCAGATCACAGTTCTTGAGATTAGGCAGGTCCAATTAGAAAATAGGTGTGATTCTATGGCTCAATATTATAAATAAAGGGAATGAAGTCACATGAAATTTCAGGATGTTCTCAAAACAAAATCCTAACCTATAATCATGCATTTAGCCATAAGCATATATATAAGGCCTGCAAAGCGAGATTTCCTCTTGTTGGCTTTGGAATTGTACACTTCTTTGAACATAGGGAAGTGCTTGGTACATCACAGGATGCTGGGCAGCCTTCTCTCTCTGCCCTCTCTATTGTGAGAGCTAAAACATATCTTTAGACTCACAGAGATTGAGAGAATACTCTAGAGTATTCTCTAACACAAGAGGAATTCAAATTTCAAAATAGTATCATTGCAGAAGAGAATTAAAAAGAAAAAAACACCTTTGAAATATCCCTAATGCCTTACCAGAGCAAGAACACGACAAAGATATGTAATGATTAAATATAAACAACAAAGGAAAATTGCTCAAATAAGATGCATTTATCTTATCCATCAGGAGTGGGAAACAGCTTGCCCAAAGGCCATATCAGGCTCTGATATCATTTGATATATAATAGGACAGATACATACATTTTTTCAGGTGTTTCTCTTGGCTGTTCATGGCCTATCTGCTTGAATTGAAAACTTTGTATGGCCTTGTAGATAACTTTGTAAGGTCTTGTAAGGCCTTGTGTTATAATAATATGGGTGTTATAATATCCAAATGACTCTTGTCAGAAACAAAGTTTCCTGTCTATGGCCATACCACCCTGAACGCACCTGATCTCGTCTATCTCAGAAGCTAAGCAGGGTTGGGCCTGGTTAGTACTTGGATGGGAGAAAGAAAGTTTCCTCATCTCTGATAGGCAAGTAAATTTCTTGTAATATAGAGACAGCATTTTTAAGCTAGGTACTAGTGGCTCACACCTGCAAACTAGCTACTCAGGCGGTTAATAGCTGAAGATGGAGATTTGAAGCTGGCCCAAACAGAAAAGTCCTTGAGATTCTTATTTCCAAATAACTAGCAAAAAGCCACATATGTGGAGGTGTGGCTTAAGTGGTAGAGCTGGAGCACTAGCCTTGAGTGGAAAAACCAAGCAAAACATCAGGTCCTGAGTTCAAACTTGAATA
>NW_012267221.1:30364578-30373064 GCF_000151885.1 Dipodomys ordii | reverse complement strand
AGGGATGAGAAGGGGAAACAAAGGAGGAGGCTACAATGCTTGATAAGAAATGTACTCATTATCTTGCCCATGTAATTGTAACCCCTCTGTATAGTATTTTCACAAAAAATAAAATAAATAAAATAAAAAAAGAAATGTACTCATTATCTTGCCCATGTAATTGTAACCCCTCTGTACAGTATTTTCACAATTAAAAAAAAAGAATTAAGCAGTACACCTCACTTGGGATAAGTACTATTGTATGCTCCATGAAACATATTTTTGAAGAAAAATATATTAAAATATCGTGTGTGTGAGTGCGTGCGTGCGTGCGTGCTGGTTTGGGCTTGAACTCAGGGCCTCAGCACTAGCCCTGAGCTTCTGTGCTTAAGGCTAGTGCTCTATGTCTTGAGCCACAGCTTCACTTCTGGCTTTTTGAGTGGCTTAATAGTAGATAAAAGTCTCACAGACATTCCTGCTTGGGCTAGCCTCAAAACATAATCCTCATATATCAACCTCCTGAGTGGTCAGGATTCTAGGCATGAGCCACTAAGACCTTGGCAATAGCTAACATTTTAAAGTTTGATTTCTTATTATTTGAGCTCTTCTCCACTGAGACCTTCTTAAATCACAACAGGTAGAAAAGCAAATGAGTACTTGGAACTTGTCTCCAGGTGAACCTGTCATACAGTTACATGCTTCAGAGTTTTCCAAGCCTGTGGTGATGTCATGGTGTTCACCATGCTGTAGCAATCTGTGGTTACCCCAGGAACATAAAGGAAAACTAGCTGTTTTCTTCTTCTGTTGAGACTAGTTACAATTGTAATTTACTCTGAGTTTTCAAGTCTTTTTGTTTTGTTTTTTGTCCTTCATGGGGCCTGGACTCGGCCTGGAAGCTTGCCCTGAGCTCTTCAGCTCATGGCTAGCATTCTACCACTTGAGCCACAGTTCCACTTCCAGATTTTACTGCTTATGTGGTGCTAAGGAATCGAACCCAGGGTCTCATGCATGCAAGGAAAGCACTCAACCACTAAGTTACCTTCCCAGCCCCATGAATTTTCAATTCTTAATAGAATGCAATTCATTCTTAATAGAATGTGCATTGAAAACAAATTGGGAAATAGAGAATTTTTAAAGTTGAAAGTCATAGGTGTTTGATTTGGATTCTTCTTTCATTCTTCTCTCATTCAATTGTTAAAAGTTACAAACTACATGATCTTGATTCTTCTTATGTATAATTTTTAACTACATAAATTAGATCTCATGGGTTCTCTAGAAATTTTAATTCATTTTGTTTATAAGTAATAACAGAACATTATGAACATGAGCATTTGAATTGACCACTTTTGCTTCCTGTATGTATTGCCTGCTGAGCACAATTGTTTGTAATCAATAACAATGCTCAGTGAATTCAATGACCCTCCAGAATCAGGGTTAGCCTGAAGCACCCAACAGATAACTTAAAAATGAAGAGATTTTGGGATTGGGAATATGATTCATTTTATGACCAGGCTAGTTTCTAAAGTCATGTAATAAAAATGAAGCACTGCTACACTTTTGCCACGAGGGCAAACATAAAGTACGTTCTACATATGTTGCTTCCTGCTTCCATATAGGTCTACAACTGCTTTGAAGTCAAAGTCATTCTCTCTAGCTTTGTGATAGAAGAGAAACCAGTGTCATAGTGCTACAAAATGGGAAGTGGACAAAACATTTGTGCCTTTAGGTTTAATAATTCAGGAAGTGAAACATAACTGTCTCCTTTTACTATTCTTGGGGTCTGCTAATTACACCATCATTGGACATTTTACAATAATCAGATTTCTCTAATAATTTTTAGATAGCCATATGTTTGCCATTTGATAAAAATCACTAGTATTAATATCTTAATTACTATTTTATTAATGTTTTAATAATATTACTTATTAATATGTATATCTCTTCTCTTCCAGATTCAAAGGTGCATGTAATGGATTCATTAAATGGAAATCATTATTAATATTTTATCACTGGAAGGGGAGGGTTTCTGGGGGATTTTTCACAAAGGAGTAACAGAAACAGAGCTTTACTGGGGGCGGGGTGAGCATACTTACCACAAAGAATAATGAAGGGGAAATGAAAACTTTAAATTTGTTAATTAAGAGAGCAGCCCAAACTAATAATTATTAATTCATACCATCATTTAACCATTTCCTTAGAAACTAACATATGATACATTAAACAGCTTTCTGTTGTAAAACATAAGGTCCAAACATTTAAATTCATTTAAAAATGGATAAAACACTAGAACTCACAGTATCTTCCTTTGTCAGCTTCCCATAGGAAAGTTTTACATAAAACTTTACCCAAACAATTAACATAACTAATAAAATGTGGGGTCATGAACTTCAGCCATTTGCTATAGTTGTAGGAGTGGGAGAAATAGGGGGAAAAATTCCTGACATGTCTCCCGCCCACTGCCCTTTCCTGGTGAGAAAAGTCACAGAATTGTTTCAGTTTTGCTTTATGATAAATTGGGTTATGCGCTCTTGGAACCAAAAAAGACTCTTTTAGTCATTTAGCTTTGTATCTCCTTTTATCCAGAAAAACAAGAACCAGAGAATCTAAACAACTTGCCCAAAGTCACAAATCTAAAAGTAATGGGACAGGAACTAAAATTTATACAGCAGAGGGAATTTTTTTCTGGTATTTATTGTTGTTGTTCATTCAAACATGTTCGCCTGGGAAGAGATTAATTCAGGTAGGCCAGCTAAAAATACATATACATGTTGTTTCTCAATATAACAAGGACAGGAAAAAGAATGGGAATAAGAAGAGAGAAATAGCCACTGAACAAGTGAGCTACAACATATGTGCTTTCTTTTTGAAGCCTTTTGGGCCCAAATCACACTTATGCTCTTAGTAACTGAAAAAATCTTGTTCCTGGAATGCTTGTAGAAACCTGAATTAGTCATAAGCTTCTTAGGAAAGAATTCATCTTTTGTTTGATTCAGCAATGATTCTTGATCAGAAAGACAAGCAAGCCTCTCTTTTATTGTTAAGTACCAACCCATGCTGTAATTTCAGGTGAAACAAATCCCTTACACTAAGGGACTGTCTGTTTCAAATAATTTTAGTACTAATTAGGTGATACCTCATGATGTCTAGCTTTCTTCTGTCTTTTGTTTTTTTCTTTATGCCTTTGGTGTCAGCCCAGCAAACTTCGTATGCTTTCTTAAGGGAATTAGAATAGCCAACAGTGCCAGAATTTCACATAATAGATTTAGTCAACTTGGGAAATAACCAGAAAAAGTTATTTTCAAAGCACACTAGTATCAATTTCCCTGAAAAGTTTTAAATGAGGAGAATTCAAATGTTAATATACAGGAAAAAATAAGGCCACCAACTTTGGACCATGTGGTAATTTAAAAGAGAAGTTTAGCGTCTGGTATCCCTTTTATTCAGTCCCCCACCCCTGGTTTCCGTGCACATGAATCTCTTAGTGCCTACAGCCAAAGGATAAAAATTCTTTTCTAATCTTCATTCACAGGTAGGAAATGGATCCAACAGTCCATCTAGGATTTAATTAAAATTTTGCTAGGAGGTAAAAAGAACTATTACCCCCACCCCAATTTACTAGGAACCAATTTAACTTGGTACTATATTAAAACACATCATTCAAAACAATATTTGGCATATTCTTGACATTCCAAAGGCATACTTGAAATAAGTGATGCCCCAAGTAGCTAAAAATGGTGAAGGAAATTTCAGAAATGTTTGACCATCATCCAGAGTCTAACAGTTCACCCAGAAGAAACTGTCCCTCCAGCCTATAGGCATCTCAAGGCTCTGTACCAAAGAATGTTAGAAATCTTGACTGAGTAGCAAAATACATAGCAAGTGAGGAAATACTTGTGACTCGGTAGCTAGAATTTTTCTGTACCTGTGCCACTACTTTGTAAGCAAAATTATGTAGAAAGCTAGAAATCAGGAAGAGTTTATAAGTGAGAGAACCCCTTCCTTTTGCAAACAATGAAGTTCTTCAATCTGCCATAGCAAATAGAAAGTCTTCTCTGCTTAAATATTTGATTCTCAGATATCCCTTATGTGCCACCTGTCCCCACAGAAATACTGTGAGCAATCTGTCATGCTTATGAATCAACATGAAATGTGACACTTTCTTCCCCATTTCAGATATGACTCACGACTCTTGATGGAATCCCCAGGGACCAGAAGCTCTACTTTAAAGAAAACAAAAGAAGCATCTTATGTTCAAACTGGTTTACCCAGAGTACTTAAATAGTAATTATTCCCAGACCTCTTCAGTATGCTTTATAAAGCTGAGTGCTGTTAAGAGTCTCCTCCTCCCCTTCCCTTGGGGAAGCCAGTCTTGAAGGCTGGACAGGCAACTGGCCTGATTGGTTTATCAGTACATCTACTAAACCATTTGTTATCTACACAGTGCTATTGAATTTTAACTTTGGGAGGATTTTATTTTATTTTCAAGATTTGGGATCCTCTTCCCTCCATTCCTGTCTGATTTTATACACAAAGTGTAACTGATCTATTTCTCAAAAGCTGTTCGCATTTAAAACCTGACCTGCAGTGTGCTGACTCCCTCAGCCACCTCCCAGCCTCCCAGATTTAGTAAGTGAGGTACAGCTGAAGTTAGTACAGGAGCTAAAAAAAAGCCATGGTCTCCCAAATAATATTCAAATAAGAAAGAAAAAAGAATATAATATTCGAAGTATAAACCCACTTATCCTAACTCAAAAGTAGGAAAGGGCACATAAAAGCTGGGCCTTCTCTCCTATACCGTTTCATATCCTAGAAACATCTTGTTCTAAGAGACACTATTTCTTGGTTTAGAAGTTGTAAAGAATTGAAGTTAAACAATGATCCGTTTTTCCATTTCTAATTAAAAGTAGGTGGAGGAGAAGGAGGGGAGGGGAGGAAGGGGGAGGGGGGAGGAAGGGGAAGGAGGAGGAAGAGGAGGAGGAGGAGGAGGAAGAGAAGAAGAGGAGGAGGAGGAGGAAGAAAAGAAGAGGAGGAAGAGGAGGAAGAGAAGAAGAGGAGGGGGGGGAGTCCAGCAGAGGAAAATGATCCTTTGGAAAAATTGTTCCAGCAGATGTTTGTTGTCCAGGGAGAAAACAGCCAGCATTTGCAAATATATACAATAAATAATTTAAGCTTGAAATGAACCATGTGGTATGAGCAAGATGTAAATATTAAACTTGTTTGTAGGAGCATGTGGTTACATTTCACTATTAAGTACAAAGAAAATACTAATAACTTTCCATTTTGAATCATGCCATGCTGATACATCAGTTAAAGTTCTTTTGAGCTTGGGGGTTTTCTACATCTTTAAAAATCACTCACAATAGGACCCCAGAAGAATATTAATAGTTATTAATCATTATGGTAACATTTTTAGACTAGTGATATGCTAGGACCTTAAAATTATCCTTAAGGGAGGTGTTATTATAATACCCATTTTATAATATAGAAATTGAGACTTTGAAAAATTAATCAACTTGTCTGAGTCAGAAAGTAAAAATAGTGTCCATGGCATTTGAAAGCAGGCTGTATAACTCCAGGACAGTCAGCATACTTTTTCTATAAAGGGCCAAATAATATTTAGATCTTGTGGGACACAAAACTCGGCTACTCTACCTTTCCTATACAAAGGCACAGTTAGTCAACACAATGCCATTACTGCACAAAAGCATACTCAGTCAGCAATGGCTGTATTCTAATAAAACATTATTGATGAAAACTGGAATTTAAATTTCATATAATCTCCATGTATCCATTACACAGTATTTTTCTTTTTCTTCTCAACTATTCAAAAAGTGCAAATATAATTCTTACCCTAGGTACTATACCAAACCGGGGGTGGGCTTGGTTTGTTGGCCCCTACTCCAGGACGTAGGCTGTACCTTTTTCTAGAACTATCGTTTATTTTTCTTTATTTCTAGAACTCAGGTCCTCATTCATATTGAGCAAGTATTCTACCACTGAGCTACACTCCCAGCCTCTAGAAGTGTCTTATTTTTCATGACTTTTATACTACATTGTTACTCATTAAGTAATGTCAGTCACTTTTCACATATAGTTGTCTTAGGAATAGGATTTACTGTGTTAAGGGGAATATGAAATTTTCTAGTTTGGGGCTGTTTACACCTGTAAAAGTGTCATCCTCGTGTGTTTCAATATAATTTTGACAAGTGTCTGTTGCCTGCGTGGTCATATTTTTATTAGCAATATTAAAGCATAGGTTAGTGATTGAGAGACATTATATAAACTATTCAATTATCAGATTTATGCTATACTAGATGATCTTTAAGATTCTTTTGAATGTTTTTTTGTCAAATGGATTATGACAGTCTAGGCCTGAAGTTCTAAAAACAAGGAACATCATTTTATTATGTATTCCTTTACAAGTACAAAACTGTATTGTCATAGTTTCTATATTGACATTGTGAGATATTTTTCATCTTAGGAAATGTAGGTGCATAGAAGTTAAATAACTTGCCTACATTTAAAGCACTAATAGATGGGAAAATCTGGACAGGAAGATGGAAATATAATGGTACATGTTCTGACTACATATAACAAAAGCAATTTCACCAGAGTCTGTCAGTACCACTAAGACTCATACATTTTATATTCCAAAATCATTATGAGGGGCTGGGAAGGTGGCTCAGTGGTAGAGCGCTTGCTTTGCATGCAAGAGGCCCTGGGTTTGATTCCTCAGCACCACATAAGCAAAAAAAAAAAAAAAAAAAAAAAGCCAGAAGGGCACTGTGGCTCAAGTGGTAGAGTGCTAGCCTTGAGCTGCAGAGCTGACGGACAGCGCCCAGGCCCAGAGTTCAGGCCCCACGACCGGACCCAAAAACAAAACAAAACAAAAAAACACCAAAATCATTATGAGAAAAGCCACAGTAGAATTTCTCTTTCAATAAGTTCCATAAAATACACTCATATGAGCTGAATTTGTGTAGATATTTTTCAATTGTTTATTTTTTATTTTTAAGATATATTTTTTACTTTTTAACATATATTTTTTGTAAAGATACTATACAGAGGGATTACAGTTACATGAGTAAGGTAATGAGTACATTTCCTACAAGCATTGTTATCCCCTCCATTGTTTTTCTCCTACCATCCCTACACCCCTCCTCCCTTCCATATTCCCCTCCTCTCCGAAGTTGTAAAGTTTGTTTTCAACATAGTGTCTTGTACATCTCATTGTTACAATTGTCAGCCTGTATCCTTGTTACAGCATTTTGTTATTTCCCTTCCCCTCCCAAATTAGAAAAATGTGTATACAAGTTGCAGGGCACTGGAATCAAATACAGTGAAAACAAGGGTTATACCATGGAGGTAGAACATGTAAAAATAAACTCTTAGCTGGTTAAGATCACTCTAAATGGAAGAGAAAAGAAAGGAAAAATAAGATTCTAATAAATGTAATCTAAATAAGCCAAGTGATTCATTAAGGTGATAGCTTTACATGTGATTTTTTTTTTTACCATTTCCCCTACAGTTTAACCCATTTGTAGAATATTTAGGAAGAAAATGCACAGATTCCTGCGTATACCAAGAAAATATGCAATAGAGAAGGGAAGAAATTGCACGATTAAACAAAAAGGAAAATTGAAGTAAAAATATCAAAGTTATAGTAATTTGCTTCATGCATGTTTCTCAGTCTCTATGAAAGAACTCAGTGACCTCATCTATGACTACTGAGAAATAAGTTCATGAATAAAGATCAAAAGAGAGATCCACTAGAGGAAAAAAATGTGTTGCAGTTGCACTAGACAGACATATTGCTTTTCTTTCTTTCTCTTTGTCTTGACACTTTGTCCCATTTCTTTCCTTGTTCCCATCTTCTTTTTTTCATAGCAATTAAGTTTCAAGCCCCACTGGTCTATTTCTTCTCACAATTTTCCATCTTTACTGTTTTGATTTTTTTCTCCCTAGGAACCAGACTATTACTACTAACATCATTACAGTTCATCAAATATGTTATTTCCTATCATTAAAAATTAACTTCAAAGTTAGTCTTCTCTAGCAAGCTCTAACTGAAAACAGATTGGCATCTGTAAAAGTGAAGTTTAGAAATAAAGGAAGGGTATTTGAGAGTTCCCGAAGAATAGACGGTTAATATGAAAGAAAAAAGTATAATAGACTTTTGTAGCTAATTAAAATGCACTAGTTTTTGCTATTGATGATGCTTAGTTTTTCAACATATAATGGATCAAATAGATGAAGAAAATATGACAGATGGCCTATTTGGTAGATGATAGATATTCTATATATACATATATATGTATGCGCACATATGTATATGTACATGTATATATGTGTATGTGTATATAGATATCTTTAGAGTGAGTGAATGGTTATTAAGAATGAGCTATTAATGTGTTTCTAATGCATTTATAAGATTATCTCTTTGTTGCTTTGTATGTCCCTCCCCCACAGTATAACCCCTGCTTTCACTATATTTGATGTCAGTATAA
>NW_012267221.1:30281724-30362608 GCF_000151885.1 Dipodomys ordii | reverse complement strand
CCCAGCCCCAAGTCTGAATTTCTTAAGCTAGGTAAATTGTATATTAAAAGGTGATGGGCTGGTTTCTCTTATTTGAAATAACTAGTATACATCTAGGATAATCTTACTAGACAAGCAGAAAAGGTCAAAAGCTATGTACATATTTCCATATAAGATGATGCTAAGCAAAATGAACCTCAAGATAGGAACACAAGAAGTTTTATCTTTGCCACTGTTGTTTTTAATGTATGTGATTTTTTGTTTCTTTTGTATGTTCTTCCCCCATGGTATAACCCCTGTTTTTACTATATTTGATTCTGGTGCCCTGCATCTTGTATATGCATTTTTCTGATTTGGGCAGGGGAAGGGAAATCACAAAATGCTGAAACAAGGATACAGGTTGATCCATTGTAACAATGAGATATACAACACTATTTTGAAAATGAACTTTACAACCTGAGAGGGTGGGGAGAAAGGAGTTGGGAGGTGGGTAGGGAAGGGATGGTAGGAGAAAAACAAAGGAAGGGGTATCAATGTTCAAAAGGAAATGTACTCCTTACCTTTCTCATGTAATTGTAATCCCTCTGTATAGTACCTTTACAATAATATATATATACATATGTACATATATATATGACAATGGGCAAATTAGTAACCAATGACACAAGAAGACTTTTATAAAAATTTGAGCTATTGTTTAAGAAATACATCATAAGGAAAATATCTCCATTTTCAAAACCTAAACAAACATGCATTTAAATAGGCTGATTCAGAAATGCAATGTGGTAGATTCTGATAGCTGTTGATGGTGTGATATTTTCGTGAACTAAACTGTGTATGAATTCAGGAAAGAGACTAGTTTCATGAGTTTAAATGAAAATATGGATTACATATTCATCTCTATCAGTTCATCAGCATATTCATACTTTCCTTACCGTAATCTTGGTTTACTTGTGGAAAATCCAACTCATACTGTCAGGTAAAGGCATGCATGCTAAATAATTTGTTTCCAGCATTGGTGAGGGTTCACATTATGCAGATTATATTTATACTTAGGTGACTTGAAACACTGAACAAATGGAAAACTTGCTTAATAAGACAACAAATATTTGACCTGACTTGTATCCATTTTGATGATCTTGTTTTTAAAGAAAAGGTGTTCCTTAGGAAATACAGAAGCAACTATGACAGGCAGAAACATTGAAAAATGAGGTTCATCTGCAAAGTTGTCAACACTTGTTTTAAACATACAGTCTTATAAACCCATTAAGTGTAAATTCAAGAGATTGCAGTTCAGTGTGAGTCTATGAAAACACGAAGTCCTTAGCAGGAGTAATTTGACCTAACACACAGCCCAGGAGTCCTTTACAAGTCTTGCTGTAACCCCTCCAGGATAGCTTTCACAGGAGTACAACACTTGAAAGCCTGGGAGCTGCTGACTCAACCAAGAACTGTTTCCTTTCCTGAGGAGTAGGATGACCTTTGAAAATTCACTTGTGCCATATCTATCATTAAGTTCCACTTAGCTTTTATTTAAACTGTACAGAAAATAGCCCAATACCTGTAATTGTAGCACTGAGGAAAGTAAACCAGGAGGACTGAGCGTTTTAGGCCAGCCTAGGATACATAGCAAGATTCTATCTCAATCCCCCCACCAAAAACAAAACAAAACAAAAGAAAACAAAAAGGCAAAAGGTAAGGGATGTGCTCAATGGTAGATTGCTTGCTTAGTGGTAGACTTGCCTAGCTTGTAGAAGGCCCTGGGTTCAATCTCCAGTATCATAAAAAGACAAAAAGATAACAAATAGATAATAGAATGAGGAAAAGCCAATGAAAAAAGAATTTTTGTGTGTGGGAGAGAAGTTATATTTATGTATAAGAACTTCTTGAAGTTTTCAAGCTATAGAGCCTGCTTCGCAGGTGGAAAGAATTAAGATTTGAAATCTTTCTTCCAAATAAAATGAATGACATTTGCTTCCATAACAATAATACCTAAACATATTCACTGCCTCTTAGTTTACATGTATTTACTACTCTGAAATTGAGATGCAACAAACTCTAAAGATGATCTCAAACAATATTACCTCCTTTTCCTTTCTTTTTTTCTTATTCCTTCAAGTCTTCAACTAGAAGAAAATTAATTTAGCATGACTTTACATGAACCTTTCTAAAGTGAAATCATTATTTCAAGTCTATTCATTCACTCAACATAAAAGCACTTACGTAGTGTTGGGAAAGTTAAACACGAGGAAGAAGGAAACACTTTCAAATCCAAATCTTACCTGGAAAATTGAGGTGGAGCGACCTCCTTGCTTCCCGTCTTCTTGTTTGCACGCCTCTCCTCCAGGGACCAGGAACTCACAGCAGCCTATACTCTTAAACCCTAAAAGAAAAATCAGGAAGCTTGATCTGTGCACACAATGGCCTGCATAATGTAAGAAAGCACTGTTTCTTGGCAACTAGAAAACAATCCTTTTCAATTAACTCACAGCAATTGGCCCACATTTATTGTTCAACACAGAGTAAAGAAGACGTGTTAAGCACTGAAAAGAGCCTTGTGATACCTCAACAAGAAAGTCAGAGGGGTTTGCTCAGTTTTGGAAAACATTATTAATTAACAGATTTCCCATTCTAATTTGCCTCTTTCCAAAGAGTGACCTAACTATCTCATTTTCTTGGGGTGTATTCTTCACTTAAAAACCTGGATGGCTATTTGCATCTAATGTTATCTAAACAGAGAACATGCAAAGACTGTTCTAGAACACTGGCGATTTATTATGCTATCCGGCCCTTGATAATTTTCAGTGTCATATTTTACTTTCTAAGTATCAGCTTTAATGTAGCACTGGGTGCTCATGAGGATGCACAGTTTAAGCAGTTCTACATTATATTCTCACAGCTGAATTGGATTGATTTTGTGTTCAATAACCTTCCATTTTGCCAGTGTTGAATAAAATTGGATTTTCTGGTTCTTTACCTTTCTTCAGTTTTTTTTATGATTTTTTCCCCTTTTATCGTTTCAATTTCCCCCCAAAAATGTCTATTTTGCAATTCTTCTGGGATACTATCTTAAAACCACAGCATTTTGCAGGCAGTATATTAGCACAAAGTACTTCCTTTGTTGGTGGGAACTGAAGGCCGTGCTGTAGGTTGTTAAAGGTGATGTATTTGGGTAGACCTTCTGGCACCTTCCACTCAGACACTAGACAGCTGTGTACACTTTCAGGAGTAGGACTGGCTGGGATAATCTTACAAATGTTTCTTCAGTCTCTGTAGTGACTCTTCCCTAGCTCTGTGACTTCAGACAGACTTGCTAAAAGTTTCTTGTCAGTCAGTGTTCCTACCAACCAAATTCAGACAATGATATTCACATCTGAAGAATGAACATTATAAGATTGCCCAGAGCAATGTTTAGAGTTCAGTTTGTCAACATAATCATATATGAAAACCATGTTGTTATTAGCATTCCTGTATTTGGTAAATTTCACATTTTTCTTTATAAAATTTAGGATTTCCAAGATTCAATGTCATTCCTAAAAGAAATCCAAAGTAACAGAAATAAAGGCTTTTGAAGTACATAATATAAAATTATGTTTTCTTTTTAAAAATAGACTACAAATTTACTATGTAATACTTGTAATAGCTACAGCCTTCAGAAGCCCTTTCAGAAATAAAAAAAGCAGAATTACCTTTAAGATGAAATATTTTGGTCTTTTTGAAAGAAAAGCATTCCTATTTAAAAACAAACAAACAAACAAAGAAGAAACCCCTGACTCAAACAATTTAACTAAAAGCATAGAAAAACAGAAATGCAGCAGAATTCTTTTCTGGTAAATCATTTCATTACATGCCATGTCATATAAGACAAGATTCACAGGCTTTTTTTTTCTTTTGTGTTCATAAAATATATGGCCTGTTTGATGTGCCCTTGCGCATCACTTTGGGTATATTTTTAAACAACAGCTACAAAACCTAACATTTGAGAGGAAACACATGCTTTTGTGTATTCACAGTCAACCCATTCCTGTCAAAATGGTACAGCAAGACTCCAATTCTGTTCTTCTTCAATTTAGAAGACAAGTTTAATCTTAGGCTTAATCCAGTCTATTATGCAGTTCATTCTCTCAGTCAAAATACCACACCCTTTCTCTACTAGAAAATAATGCAGTTCTTACTAAGAAGCTAAATGAACAAATCTTTTTAGGAGGGATTGGATTCAGTTACTCAGATAGATATGTATCTACATTGTACATTAGATTGCCTCCTTGTTCTTTAATCCTGACAGGTATGATTTGCCCCAGTATCTTAACATAGCATCTAGTGGTACAGAGGAAATTAGCCTGTAAAATCTACAAAAACAAAACAAAACAAGCAGACAATATTTGTGTAAAATGAGAAATTCTAGAAATTATAACAGGAATACACTGGGAAATATCAGTCTATTGTTCTATAAAAGACTAGTACCATATGAAAGCAGAGCTATACAAGCTCTTAGGAAGTTCACTGCAAGTTCTATAATAGCCTGTCAGGAGTCACTTGCAGCTATCTTTTGGAGAAAATCCACCAGGCTCAACTTGAACAGCATAAAAAATAATGTGGTGAACAATATTTACTTAGAACTTTGGAGTACCTTTATTCACAATTTAAGAAAAACACTGGATATAACCCCCGTTTTCACTGTATTTGATGTTGCTTTAATTTGTGGAGGGGAAGGAAAAAACAAATTGTTTACATAGGGATACAGGTGGACGCATTGCAACAATGAGATGTACAAGACGTTATATCAAAAAATGAACTTTACACCTTTGGCACGGCAAGGGGGTGGGTGGGAAGGGATGGTAGGGGGAAACAAAGGAGGAGGCAACAATGCATGATAAGAAATGTACTCATTACCTTGCTCATGTAATTGTAACCCCTCTGTACAGTATTTTCACAATAAAAATAAAGTTAAAAAAAAGGAAAAGAGAAGAAGAGAGAGGAGTGTGAAGGGAGGGGAAAGAAGGGAAAAGAAGGAAGGAAATGGAAGGTTAGGTTGGTTCAGTCCATGCATTAGATAATTTCTGAGACTTAATTTTTTGTGATATAGATGTATCCTTATGTAGGTCTTTCTATTTTTCTGAAATGCACAGTAATTAAAACCGTAGGATATACTTTGAGTATGTTTCTTTATGAAATAAACATGGTGGTTTGCTTCTCAAAAAAGAAAAACACTGGAAATGACTTGTCACGGAGAGATTAGCATGAAGATAAAAATAAAATCAATCCTGTTATGCCACAATATATAATTAAACCTTCCACAAAATATAAATTTGTGAATGAGACGTTCAGATTAGAATTACATAAAATTAATGAGAACTATGCAATGATGTTGAAGAATAAAATACAAAATAAAATATAAGAATCAAATAAAAATAAAAGTTAAAATGAGCAGATTATACGTAATAAAAATATTGTAGGCTCAAACCAAATTCTTTTTTCTCGGTGTTGGGGCTTGAGCTCTGGGCCTCAGCTCTTCAGCTCAAGGCTAGCACTCTACCACTTGAGCAACAGTGCCACTTCTGGTTTTCTGGTGGTTAATTGGAGATAAGAGTCTTTGGGACTTTCCTGCCTGGGCTGGCTTTGAACTGAGATCCTCAGATCTCAACCTCCTGAGTAGCTAGAATTACAGGTGTGAGCCACTGGCACCTGGCCTCTTAATTCATTTTTTGAGCAAAGAAATAGATGGTTTTAAGAAACTGTGTTCTTTGGAAGCTTGCTACTTCTATTTAACATTCTAATATTCCTCTGTCTATCTACCTGCCTATCTATCATCCATCTATCTATGAATGAAGATGCCAATGATTGAACCCATACCTTGTCCTGCTAGGCAGATGCTCAAACACTTGAGCCATACTTCCAGCCCTAACTTTTAAACTTTAGAAGAAAGAAGCTACCTGGGAAATATAAACATGAGTTCTTCAAACCCCAATCCAAATAATACTGACTGAATGTGTTTTGCATTTCAATAGATTCCCTGAGCACTCGTGGTAGTTGAGGGGCTACTCTTGCAAAGTACTGATCTAGGAAAAATCCAGGTGATTCAGTCTCCTCTAACAGAGGAGTTATTTGAGTGAGTGAAAGAAGAGGAAATAGCTAATGGGAAGAAAACAGGAAGGTATAGTTTTGCTTTCTTGGGCCAGAAAATACAAGAGAGAAAAATGGGAATGGCAAACAATTGTGCATATATCTTCAAGAGTTTCCTTTTGTTGCACATTTTACATAAGCATAAAACCCCAGGTCCTTACAGTAGACTGACAAATTGGCCAGTTCTTACCTTCATTTCTTTCTTATTGAGCTCCACTCCTAGTGTCTTTTAGCCTGCTATCTTTCAAGCCTATGTTACTTTCTCAAAACCCTTTTGCAGTCCCTGCCTACCCCTACTGATGCTCCCATTTCTTCCTACCTTATTTTTCACTTTATAATTTATGGCCATATTAGGTGCTTGCATTACTCCTGGTTTGTCTCCTTCATTTGACTGTAAGCTTTAGATGACAGAGATTTTGATCTATCTTGTGTACTGGAATATTCTCACACCAGGCATAATTTAACTGCAATTGTACAGGACTGGAGGTGAAAAGCAAGCATAGTTAAACTTTAGGGACTTAATGCTAGAAGTAATTAAATTATTTAAAAGATTCCTATGAGCCCCTGTAGGGAAGTCAGCATATGGGCACTCTTTCAACTGTTATAATGTTTCAAGCTGTATTTGTTTTCTTTCCACTCTTTCTCAAAGGTGAGCATGAGTGGTTATTGTTTAACTCTATCAAAAGCTAATAATTGTGTCAAATTAGCCTTGGGGAATGAAATCAGGAAGCAGTTTATCAAGGTACATATATTCATAAGTAATATTTTAAATGGCAGTATGAAAGGCGATAAAAATTGCTTTTAAGTACAACTGCTAGGATGAAATAAAATTGTTTTTGTGAAAGAATGTAAAAGAAGGTAGAAAATTACCATTTATGTGCTATTTTTTCACACAGCTGAAGTTAAATGTTATTTTTTTACCAAAGCTATTATAGAGATGTCTTGAGTACTGAAATCAATTATTCTACTTAATAATGGCTACATTATTACATTATATTTCAGAATGATTTTCTTCCAATGTGCTAAACACATCTTTTTTGTTTTTTATATGTTTTTATTGTAAAAATACTGTACAGAGGGGCTACAGTTATATGAGTAAGGTAATGAGTACATTTAATATCTAGCACTATTACCTCCTCTTTTGTTTTTCCCCTACCATCCTTTCCCTCCCCACTTCCCCAACTCCTCCCTCCCCCCACCACCCAAGTTATAAAGTTCATTTTCAATATAGTGACTTGTATCAACCTGTATTCTTATTTCAGCATTTTCTTTTTCCCTTCTGTTCTCCAAATTAGAAAATTGTATATACAAGAGGCAGGGCACCAGAATCAAATAGTGAAAACAGGGGCTATACTTGTAGGGGAAGAATATACAAGAGAAAAAAAATCACACAGTACAATTTAAATATGTTAAAAACAATAGCAGGAAAGAAAAAAACACTTTTGTCTCTCTCTTGGGGTTCATTTCATTTTACATCATTTTATATGATCATATGTATATAGCTTTTGACTTATTCTGCTTGTCCTAGACTTATACTAGTTATCACAAATAAGGAAAACCATGGGACCTATGTTTCTTTGGGCCTGGCTTACTTCACTTAATATATTTTTTTCCAAGTCTTTTCAAATGGGGCAATGTCATTCTTTCTGATGGAGGCATAGAATTCCATTGTACATATACCACATTTCTTGATCCATTCATCTATTGAGGGGCATCTGGGTTGGTTCCATATCTTAGCTATGGTAAATAATGCTTCAATAAACATAGTTATGCTGGTAGCTTTAGTATGGTCTTGTTTGTAAACATTTGGGTAAATGCCCAAAAGTGGGATTGCTGGGTCATAGGGGAGCTCTATATGGAGTCTTTTGAGGAATCTCCATACTGCTTTCCCAGGTGGTTGAACAAGTTTACACTCCCACCAACAATGCAGTAAGGTTCCCTTTTGGCCACATCCCCTCCAGCATCTATTGTTATTAGATTTCTTGATGATAACCATTCTAACTGGGGTGAGGTGGAATCTCAATGTTGTTTTGATTTGCATTTCTTTTATGGCTAGAGAAGTTGAGCATTTCTTCATGTGTGTATTTGCCATTCTTATTTCCTCTTCAGGGAAGTTTCTCTTTAAGTCTTTAGCCCACTGATTTATTGGGCAGTTGTTTCTTTGAGGATTTGTTGTTGGGGGATTTCATGTTTTGAGTTCTAAGTATAGTTAGATATGAGACCCTTGTCTGTTGTATGGCTAGTGAAGATCTTCTCCCAATGCATAGGCTTTCTATTGATCTTGCTAACTATGTTCTTTGCCATGCATAATGTCTGTAGGTTCATGCATCCCATTTGTCCAATCTTTCTTTGATTTGTTATGTTTCTGGGCCTCTATTAAGAAAATTTCGGCCTGTGCCAATGATCCCTAGAGTTTCTCCTATTCCTTTCTGTAATGTTTTCAGGGTGTCTACTTTGACTGCAAGGTTTTTGATCCATTTGGAGTTGATTCTGGTGCAGGGTGAAATATAAGGATCTAGCTTTAGTTTTCTTCAAGTGTTTAACCAGTTTTGTCAGCACTATTTACTGAAGAGGCTGTCCTTCCATTCTATTCTTTTAACTCCCTTATTGAAGATTAGGTAGCTATACGTCTTTGGGTTCATTTCTGGGTCTTCAGTTCTATTGCATTGGTCCTCAGGTCTGTTCTTGTGCCAGTACCAAGCTGTTTTGATTACTATGGCTTTGTAGTAGAGTTTGAAATTTGGTATTGATACTCCTCCAGCACTGTTCTTTCTGCTAAGGATTGTTTTTGCTATCGGGGTCTTTTATTGTTCCATATGAATTTTTGGGTTGCTTCTTCTATTTACTTCAAGAATGGGGTTGGGATATTGATAGGTATCACATTGAATGTGTAGATAGCCTTTGGAAGTATTACCATTTTCATGATGTTAATCCTTCCAATCCAGGAACTTGGGATGTTTTTCCAATTCTTAAATTCTGCTTTGAACACAAAATAATTTTTTTAAAAATATGACCTCAATTCATTTGAAATGGGAACAAAGGCCTTGCCTTCCTCCTAATCTTTCCTTCACTCCTCCTGCTCCTGTTTCTCAGGAAAGTTCCATTTTATTTGTGTATCAGACTGACTTTCCTCCTGTAATGAAACAAAAGTACTTCTATAATATAGTTGCAGTGACATGTAATGGCCTGGTGGGTTTCCAACCTTTTCAGCTGAGCCTGAGCCTTGATTCAATTAACCTCTGCCATTGAATTTGTAAGAGTTCCAGTGGGGAGTGGTGCAAAGACCATCAAAGTGGAATTGAAGGGCAGCTGAACGTGACAATCATTGATCCATGCACCGCAGACAAATAATTCTCAAAGGAAACTATATCGCCTCTGTCATTCCATTCCTGTTGCATCCTGTTTTTGAATGTTTAAAATTCAAAATTCCATCATCAGTGAGTTAACAAGTAATGAACACATCTATACTACAACTCTAACAATATTCTCTATATGTTCTTGCCAAAGTATTCTCATTCTTATTCCTATTCTCTCTCTCTCTGTCTCTCTGTCTCTCTCTCTCTCTCACACACACACACATGAGAACCTTATTGAAAGTGTGTTCACTTTGTACTAAGCACTTACAAGTGAATTACATATGCTAACTAATTTAACCTTAAAGCAAACCTAAAAGTACATACTTTATCTCATGTTATAAATGAAGAAAATGAGCCACAAAGAGCTTAAATAAATATTCTAGAGTCAGATTCACCAGAAAAGCTAAAACTTAGACCTAAATAACTCTAAAATCTGTACATTCCACCTCCACATTATGAAGCCTATCCCCAACCCCTTGCCATGTTTCAAAAAAATTCTACTTGAAAAGCCTCTTGGATGTAAAAAAGCTAATAACATAAATTAGAATGGCTACTTAAAGCTACTGTTTGTAACTCTGAATGGAATTGTTAGCATAATTAATTGGGAAGGGGGATTTTTGAAACACCATGAAGTACTTAAGAACATTAAAAGCAAATATTTTCATGCACAATCTTGTGTAATGATGTACAATTTAGACCTAATCCTTTTAGCAGAGAGATAAAAGATTGACATTCTAAACAAATCTCATTGTGTCCTTTTGAGCTGCAACAATGAGGAATTTGAAGGATAGAACTCTGGCTGGCAGATGGATTTCTTGGCATCAAAGAAATTGTTTTATTTCAGAGCACTCATAAAAGATGTTTGGCAGTTTTTTCAGTAGATATTCTGCTTATAAACATGGTAGCTTGTTAGGTAGAAGTATTAAGGGACAATAATAATGATTTTTAAGGCTTTTGTTCTATTTATAACTCTATTTTTGAAAAGTGCATTTACTGGGCTGGGAATGTGGCTTAGTAATAGAATGCTTACCTAGCATTCATTAAGCCTTGGGTTCAATTCCTCAGTACATACATACATACACAGAAAAAGATGGAAGTGGCACTATGGCTCAAGTGGTAGAATGCTTGCCTTGAGCAAAAGAAGTTCAGGGACAGCACCCAGGCCCTCAAGCCCTAGGACTGGCAAAAAAAAGTGCATTTATTAAAACTTACCTAGCTTAGAGTCTAGGAATTTGGTCTTGACATGTAATATTCCTATAATGCTTCTCTTCAGCATGAGGAATTTCTCTGTATCAAGCAGCACATGAAAATGGAAAACACATTTTTATACTCAACATGGAACAGAGAAAGTCATTCAGCTGGATATCTGTGTTGCCAAAACAACATCCCTGGAGAAGAGCTATAGTTTTTCCACATCATTTACTATAGGTTTCTTGAGGATTCTATGTGTTATCATAACACCATGTTTTTTGGAGTATAGAAAATTGTTATTACAAAATGTAAATAAGAGATCTAGCAATATAGGAATCTCATTTGGAACTAGAATAATATTTTTTAAATATTTTTATTGTAAAGATACTTTACAGAAGGGTTACAGTTACATGAGTAAGGTAATGAGTACATTTCTTATCAAGTATTGTTGCCTCCTCCTTTGTGTTTCCCCTACCATCCCTTCCCTCCCACCTCCCCAATTCCTCCCTCCCCTTGCCCCCAAAGCTGTAAAGTTTGTTTTCAACATAATATATTGTACATCTCATTGTTGCAATGGGTCAACCTGTATTCTTATTTCAACATTTTGTTATTTCCCTTCCCCTCTTCAAATTAGAAAAATATATATACAAGATTCAGGGCATCTGAATGAAATACAGTGAAAACAGGAGTTATACCATGGGGGAAGCACATACAAGAGAGACAAAAAAATCACATGGTACATTATAAATATATTAATAACAATAACAAGAAAAATAAAACCACTTGTGTCCCTATCTTAGGGTTTATTTCCCTTAACATCTTCTTATATGGTCTTATGTACATAGCTTTTGACCTATTCTGCTTGTCCTAGACATATACTAGTTATAGACATACACTAGTATAGACATATACTAGTTATTGCAAATAAGGGAAACCATGGGTCCTATGTTTCTTTAGGCCTGGTTTACTTCACTTAATATAATTTTTTTCCAAGTCTTTCCATTTCCTAACAAATGGGGCAGTGTCATTCTTTCTGGTGGAGGCATAGAATTTATATATACATATATGTATATCAGAATAATAATTTTTAAAAGCACTAGAAAACATCCTTTTGCTTCTAGGCAAGGTTGCCAATTATAAGCCAACAGTGATACCTCCTTTCTATATGAGGATCCGCAGGGGTCAAAAGGTCAAAGTTTTGGCATCCATTATATAATTCCTTTATTTCTAAATCTAAATCTATTATTTCAGCAACTTCTTATGGAGTGTGTCCTATGTGTCTAGTATTGTCATAACAGTTGGCCCCTTGCATTGAGGTTTTTACAATGGAATAAAAATTTTTGATGTTCCTGTCCTAGAGAAGCAAGTATATATTTTCTCACCTGGCACTGGCTAATAGAATGCAGGACAAATATGGTTTTTAAGGATAGTTCATAACATCTGATACAGTTTCTACCTTGTTTATGAAAACACTGAGGCATACGTGCTGAATTAGCCTGAAGAAAGTTCAAAAATAGGATTCTATAATGATGCCCGAAAATTAACAGGACCTCTGGTTGACAATTAAGCTGACTTTTCAGTCTGCTAATGAGAGTTTGAGCTGTGACCCATAGCTATGAGCAACACAAGGGGACAGTTTCTTCTTTTTTTCCCTCTTCCTTCTTTTCTGTCTCTGTCATCATTGTCGTCATATCATCACCTACTTTGTCTTTATCTTTGGCTTTGAGTTTGTCTTCTCTGTCACTTGAGCCACATCTCCACTTCCAGCTTTTAGCTGGGCAGTTGGAGATTAAAGTCTGATGGACTTTTCTGTCCTGACTGGCTTCAAATTTGTTCTTAGATTTCAGCCTTCTGTGTAGCTAGGATTACAGGCGTGGCCCCCTGTCAGTGCCCGACAATAGCTCTTGTGTCCCAGTTTCTTCTGTGTCCCCCATAAAGGGAAGATAAAAGAATATAAGCTATAGAAGAAATTATTCAATTTTCAACTAGAATGGAAATAAATAAAAATGGTCCCACTTCCAGTCTTTCCCAGGTGAAGACTTTCTAACATAACAAAGTGTCTTAGAGTTAAGATCAAATTGACAATCAGAAAACAGTCTGAGGCTAAGTAAAAAGTCAAATATATGATTATAAAATCTTCTTAATACACTAGGAAGGGTTAAAGTAATTTCTCATAGACTTATTAGGATTTTTCAGAATTTACCTTAAAGAATACTTCTTTAAATAATAGCCTAAGAATATTAAAATATATTTTATGATTATATAAAATTTTATAATTATGTAAATTTTATATTCATATAATAAATGTGTTAATGTAGAATATATAAATTACATATACATATATTAATGTTATATGTATTTTTATAGTGACCTCATAGGGATCCCCAGACACATATCTCTGAGTTCAACTTCTTAGTTTTTGCATAGGTTCACACTGTTCAAACCAAAATTATTTTGGATATTTTCAGACAAAGCCATGTCATCTTATGATTTGATGATTCCTAAGACATCCCAAGTTGCAGAATCAGTGTTGCTTCTTTTTTAATTGTTTTTTTTTGGAAGTTTACCTCTACAGATGCTAAAAATCAACCTTCTTTTTGGTAGAGGAAGTACATTATGCTGGATCAATGATACCAAACAAGCTCTGTTATGTTAAAACAGGTTCTCACCAAAAGCGGACATAGATCAAATGAGTAATTAGGCACATACTGGAACCCCAGTAGAAACTGTTAGCTTGTCAACCATAATCTAGACATTCTCAAGCAGTCTGGCTTAAGGAACAGAAAGAAAAATTTTGAGTGTAAGGGAAGCATTCCATGGTACAGGAGAGCAAGTTTCAGAGTTATTGATGTGAAAGAGATTACCCTAGATAAGGCTTGGCATTAGTAGGCACAAATGATCTCAGCCCTGCCAGGGCTTCATTGCTGCGATGAAACCTTTGATGGCACTGAAGGGTGTGCTTGGAGGGTTGCTGGAATCTGTACACTTACTATTCTACCATGTACCAACAGGAAGGAGAAATGTTCTCTGGAAATGTGTTAATATGGGAGTCTTTTGCAATGAGCCACATAACAAGGTGCTATTGAACAGTTTGGAAAATTGGGTTCAGTTTAAGCATGTTATGACAAGAGCAATGTGTGGTAAGGCATTATTAAGGAAACTTTAGAACTCTTGGGAGATCTAAATGAAAATGTTAAGGAAACTTTAGAACTCTTGGGAGATCTAAATGAAAATGGAGAGATTAGCTGTGACTATCAAAGCACCATTCGCCTTTAACTTAGAGGGTACCAATTTGTATGGTGCACACTCAAGAAAATGCATGTTTGCCAGGCAGAATCATAATACCCCTTCTCTTCTGTTTGAAAAATTTGTTTATAGGTATGTTGGTTCATGTTGGTAATCATAGCTACTCAGGAGGCTGAAATCTAAGGCTTGAGATTTGAAAGCTGCCCGGGAGGGAAAGTCTGTATGACTCTTACTCCAATGAGCCAACAAAAAACCAGAGTAGAGGTATGACTTATGCAGTAGAGAACCAACTTTGAGTGAAAAAGTACAAGGTCCTGAGTTCAAGCCCCAGTACCTGCATAAAAAATAAGAAAAATAAATAAAATATTCTAGCAAGATGACATCATAAATAATCATCAGAAAATAAGAAGACTCAAGGAAATAAGTCATCATTGCAAACAAAGTTTCCCCAGAGATAACCTGGCTCTTTCTTCTTGTAGGGACAGAAATCATGCAGGAAGGCTAGCTCCCCTGGATGTAAGAGTCATTAGTCCAGAAGTAAGCCTTGAATCCGAAGGTAGAAGAGATAACAAAAGCACTGGTGAAAAATGTATTTTCTCACGCTCCCTTTTCTCTAATGCTGTGCTCTTTCAGCTAGGAACAACTGTATACCTACCCCAACAGAAGCCCACATATCTAGGAGATAATGTCTATGAGACTGCTATGTTTGACTACACGTTATCCTACAGGGGTTCATGTGCTGAGAGTTTAGTCTCATCATTGTACTGAGAAGTGGTTGAATCTTGAAGAGGCAGGGCCTAGTGGAAGTAATTAGTTGCCTATGAAGCTTATTTCTCCAGACAGGCTTTTGGGGCTGGATTAGTAACATTGAGAATGGGTTGAGACACTTCTTTCATATGATTGGTCTCTTTTGCTTTTATACACGTATCTGTCATGTTTTTAATACTTTTTATTGTAAAAATAGTGTACCGAGGGATTACAGTTACATGAATAAGGTAATGAGTGTATTTCCTATTGAGCATTGTAACCTCCTCCTTTGTTTTTCCCTTACCATCCTTTCCCTTCTCACTTCCCCAACTCCTCTCTCCCCCCACCACAAGTTGTAAAGTTCATTTTCAACACAGTGTCTCATACATCTCGTTGTTATAATGGGTCAACCTGTATCCCTATTTAAGCATTTTGTTCTTCCCCTTCCCCTCCAAAATTAGAAAAGTGTATATACAACAAGATGCAAGGCACCAGAATCAAATACAGTGAAAACAGGGGTTATACCATGGGGGAAGAACATACAAAAGAAACAAAAAATCACATAGTACATTATAAGTACATTAAAAAAACAATAGCAAGAAAAAAACCTACTTATGTCCCTGTCTTGGGGTTCATTTCACTTAACATCTTCTTATATGGTCATACATACATAGATTTTGACCTTTTCTGCTTGTCCTAGACATATTCTAGTTATTGCAAATAAGTGAAACCATGAGACCTATGTTTCCTTGGGCCTGGCTTACTTCATTTAATATTTTTTCCACCTCATGTGACACTAGCTACCAAGTTGTGGTGCTCAAGGCTCTCACCAGATATGGCTGTGTGAATTTGGTGTGTACAGTTTCCAAAGCCATCAGCCAAAATAAACTTCTTTTCCTGATAAAGTGCGAAGTGTCATGTCTTTTCTTATAGTAACACAAGGCACTTGCCAATGTTTGTCATAAGTGAATACACGGTGTGAGTGAGATTGAGAAGCTTCTTCAGTATTCAAGTGATATTGCAGAGCCAGAAAAAAATACTTCAGTGAATGATCCAAATCCTCCAAGAGCTGTTGAGCTCAGAATGGTGATGGTGGTTTGAATATTACCAATAAATTTCATGTTGTTTGTTTTTAACTCACATCCTAGGTAGAGGAAAGTGAACAAGGGCTGCAATTCCTTCCTCCTACCTGGGACATTGTATGTGCTATTGCTTTGTGCCACCCAGCCCCTCTGGTCCTCAGAGGCAGTAAGTCACTTTCCAAGTCCACTAGAATTCTGGATGTAGTGGGCTCAGAACTGGGTTCTTTACCAGGACTGTCCCCTAGCTCACCTAGTCCATGTTCTCTTCCACAACCCAGACACGTGATGCTGCTCAATTCATATGGACCACTCTTCCTTCAGAGATCTTCATCGGCTCAGAAGAGGCTACTTTCTCACTACCTCCCATGTTTCCTAACTAGCCGTGACTCCCTTAGCTAATTCAGTTATATACAAGTCTACCTTATATAAAAGATAACTAACTTTAAGTTATAATACAAGGTCCTATATCCCAAGTACAAGGCACTAAAGCCTTCATTCATCAAGACTTCAGCACCTGTTCTGAACATATAGCTGGGGTTCTGCCATCAACGATTTCAGTATACTCTGGGAAGTAAAGATCTGTTCTTGACTAGTTGCAGGACTTGTTTATTTATTTAAGTTCACACTTCCTAAAATAATTTGAATTGAGTCATAAAAGGTAATTAAAAACTTCATGTAGGAGTGGGATGTAATGGGATGGGAGAAAGTTTCTAGGATGAAGAAATAACATGAAAGCAGCATAGAAAAGTTTACTCTGTTTCTGATAGTCTTTCACAAGGTACCAAACGGACTATTTTTTAAATTTAAATTTTATTGTAAAGGTGTTGTACAGCGTAGTTACAGTTACTATAAGGTAATGAGTACATTTCTTTTTTTAAAACAGTGTTATTCCCTGCTCCAAGAGGAGACTATTTAACAGGTAAATAGATGCTAAATAAGGGGAGACAGAAAGATCAAGAGAAGGAATTCTGCACACACATGCTGGTGGCTCACACCTAAGCTAATCCTAGTTTATTCCAGCTAATCAAAAGCCTGAGATCTCTCTGGAGGATTACTGTCCAAAGTTAGCTAAGGCAGAGAGTCCTCACAATTTCATCTCCAAAGTAAGCAGGGCTGGAGTTTTAGCTCAAATAATAGAGCTCCAGCAATGGGTAAGAAAGCTGAGCAAACTTAAACTCCAGAGTTCAAACTCATTCTTGGCAAACAAAACAAAACAAAAACAAGATATGGTCTTGTTAACCAGAAAGCATAGTATTTGTTCTAGTTTGCCTCCTAGATTCAACAGCTATGGGCATATAATCATATAAAATGATGTTTATGGAAATGAACTCCAAGATAAGGAAATAAGAGGTTTTGTTTTCTTGCTTCTTTTTTATCACTGTTTTTGATTTTTGTCTTGTATGTAAGTTTATCTGTTTGGGGGAGAATAAGGGAGAGTTCAGAAATGGTGGGACAAAGGGTGAACAAATGCAGCAGTGATACTCGCTAGACACTATATTGAAAATGAACTATACAACTTGTGGGAGAAGGGGGTCAGGAGGGGAAACCTGTGAGAAAACGAGGGAAGAGCTGACACTGGTCAAAAAGAAATGTACTTGGGGCCAGGAAGGTGGCTCAGTGGTAGAGCGCTTGCCTTGCATGCCTGAGGCCCTGGGTTCAATTCCTCAGCATCACATAAGCAAAAAAAGAAAAAAGCCGGAAGTGGCACTGTGGCTCAAGTGGTAGAGCGCTAGACTTGAGCTGAAGAGCTGAGGGACAGTGCCCAGGCCCAGAGTTCAGGCTCCACGACTGGATTCCCCCCCCCAAAAAAAGAAAAGAAATGTGCTCATTACCTGACTTATGTAATTACCCCTCTGCACATCACCTTTAAAGTAACAATAATTTTTTAAGACTTTATTACTCATTTCTGTCTTTTTCTCACACCCTAGCATTGTTGATGGTGATACGATCACTATTTCAGACATCCTCCTTTTGGACTTTTACCCTCCTGTGTTTTAGAATGATAAATTTACCAGGATGTTACATAATGATAAAGGCATAATTTGTTCATGAAAATGCTACAATTCTTTAAATGCATTCAAGAACAGTTTTTCAAAGTACATAAACCAAAAATTGATAGAAATTAAAGTCAAATCTACAATAATGTTTGTAGGGTTCAATAATGTCCTCAAAGGAATTAATAGAACAAATAACTTGACCTAACACTATATCTAATTTTAGTCCTAATTTATAGAACACCCCTCCAAACAACTGTAGAGTATATACTATTTGCATATTCACATGAATTATTCATTAGGAATGACTATCCCTTAGTTCATATAACAAATATTAATACACTAATGCAGTTAAGTGAAATGATATAAGGGATGTTTCAGACCTGAACTAAACTAACAATAAGTAAAAGAAAGATATCTAGACAATTATTAGAAAATAGAACTATTTCTAAGACTATAAAATACACTATAAATTAGATTGAATTGAAAAATTGAATGTTCATCAATTTTTGAAATACAACTAAAGCATTACTTGAAGGGAAATACATAGATTATATGATGAAATACATTCCAATTTTTATCTACTCATTTCTGTTTACTCATCATCCCTCCTTGCTGATTTCTTGGTTGCTTCCCTTTGTCCACATGGTACACTTAATACAGAAGAGTAGAATAAGATCAAAGTTTATTATGAAAATGACATAATGAAACATCTTTCTAATTTATGCTAAGTTTTTAAATTCCTGTATTAGACTAGGTCGCTTTGCTTTGTTGTTTCTGAAGCCCCAATTCATCCCTATTTTACTTCAGTGTCATTTATTATTGTCTAACATACTATATATTTACTCTTGCAGATTTCTTGCTATCCTGTTATCTACCAGGAGAAGACAATGTCCTTGCATTCTTTTTTCCTTTCTTCCTTTTCTCCCTTTCACTTCCCTTCCTCTTTGCTAGCCTCCCTCTCTCTTTCCTTCTCTTTGCCTCCCCTCTCTTCTCTTTTTTTATTCTGATATATCACTACCTCCTAAATCAGTATCTGGTATAAAGTGAGCACTAAATAAATATTTATGGGATTAAAAGGAGGACTGAGTATATGGGAAAAGGTATATGGGGAAAAGATCAAAGGAAAAAAAGTATGAAAATGAACTTTGCCAGTATTTAAGGGTAGGGCTACATCTGAAGTTTGAATGCAGTAAACTTCATGGTTTTTTTTTTTTATGACAGAGCATACAACAACTCTCAAAATTTTAGTGCCCCGGCATTTTCCTCCTATTTGTTTGTTTCTGTGGTGGGCCTTTTAGAAATGTTTTTACTGCAATTTTCATTTTTCTTTCTCTTTCTTTACATAATTTTCTATTGGTTTTTTGCCTTATTAAGCATGGAACTTCCATGGACAAATCTAGGAATCCCAGTGCTTTGGGGGGCTGCATGTGTATCATACACCTGGAGATGGTCATATCATTATGCATATCTGTGCAGCTTCCAAGGAGACCTATTGCTTTCTGCTTATTCTGAAGTGTGTCTGTGTCTCAGGAATTCTGACAATGTTAACAAGATGATTTCAACTTGAAGCATGTATTCATCGCAGATTGCTGAATATAGCTTCTTTCTACCTCCTTTACCAGAAGGTGATTTTTAGCATATAACTTAACTTTCTGAGTCTTGGTATCTTGTATAAAATGGGTGTGCTAATATCATCTCTTTGGCTCTTTGTATACCCAAAAAGGAGACAACAATGTTCAAAATGTGGTAGAGTATGAGATTCAGCAAGCATTTATATGACAGTAATATTTAAAGTTAATATTTATGGTTTCCCATTGCAGTCATCCATATTAAATTTCTAGTTGACATGATAAAGCATGTAGACATCATTAAATACATAAAGATATACTATACATATGAGTTGACTACATAAAATTATCCATGGAAGAGAGCTAATTCCCATGGGAAAATCTGAGTCTACTCATTCACTTATTCACAGAAGTAACAGATTCTTCAGTACTCTTTTATTTTTGCCAGGAATTACACACATATCAGCAGTCTTTCCTTCAAGAGTATAATCTCAGAATGGTGAAATTCTCACCCCCAGAAACAATAAGTGTGAAACCAAGTTTCTCACAACAGTGCTCACCTGTTATCAGTAGCCTATAGACTTACAGTTCCACAGCTTTGGCAAGGTCGATACGCAAGATATTTTCTTATATCCAAGCTGGTTCCTTCATTTGTTTCCTATCAATAATGTTACTACAGCTTTCTCTCTACTTCTATCTTGACATGCATAAGATAACTCAGGCTCAATTTCTCACGAAGTTGTTTCCTCAATGGAAGTTCTATGGCATTGTCATAATAATGTGCTTTTGTCGTTCTACTAGTAGCTATGAGGTGAACGGTAGGGACCAGAAACAAAAAGAGAAGAATGAAACCCCATTTCACCTTTGTTGACCTTTGAAAAATTCTCAAAGGTAAGTTATAAAGGGGGTATAAAAGAAAGTGATTTTAACATTCAGGTCTTCCTTTCTTTTTAACCATGGCTGCAATTTGAACTTCTCATTTCTCTAAAGTGCAAAGGATAGTTTCCATGCTTTAACATTTACCCACAAAATGGTTTAGTTATTAAACCTTGTGAAAAATGATTGACCTGGAGACAAGTTTAGCTCTTGATTTCTTTAAAAGGGCCTAACTGGCAAGTTTTTCACTGGCATCTGTTTCCAGACAATAACAAAGCAACATACTATTTAAGTCTGCCTAAGAAAATAGAATGCCATCTCAAGAGTATGTTTATCAGCGTGGGAGGGGATTTTGCTTATTTCGACAGTCTAGAACCATCTAAAAGCCTGATAGATGCTTTTCTGATGCTTAGCCATGACTCAGAATCTTCAAAGCACCTTATAGGCTGTGCATTCAGGCCTTCATTATTTTTAAATTAGTGTGATCCTTGGAACATTTTAGGCATGGAAAGTGTGTGTGTGTGTGTGTGTGTGTGTGTGTGTGTGTGTGTGTACTGGGGCTTGAATTCAGAGAGTTATGCTCTTGCTTGCCTTTATCACTCAAGACTAGTTCACTAGACCACTTAAACCACACCATGTCTGACTTTTTGGTGGTTATTGGAGATAAGAATCTTTAGGATTTGTATTCTTGGGCTGGTTTTGAACTGTGATGCTACAATCTCAGCCTCCTAAGTAATTAGAATTATAGTCATGTGAGAATCTAAACCGTCAGATTTTTGTTCTAGGGTGCTTTTCTTTCACAAATTAGTGTTTCTCAAAACTACCATATACACATTGACACTGACATTCTAGCCAAAGTAGCTGCTTTTCTTTCAACAATTCTCTTTGGGGTAGGAGATACACATTTACATCTATAATTACATCACAGGCTGTATTTCAAAACACTGCTTGAAAGACATCTGGCATGCTTTGTCCCAAGATGATGAAACTTGGTCTCTGTTACTGAGGAACATATATGTTGTAATTGACAGTAGGGCCTAATTAAGAAAAAAAACACAGAAACTTGGATGGTGGCCTGAGATAAAGGAGAAATTTTGAACAGTTATTCCAATTTTGCCTTAAAAAACTTTTTCAATAAAAGCCAGACTTCTCTGGATCATTGATTTCGTTTCATTTAATTGCCTGCTACCCCCTCTTCATATTCTACCAGAAACCTATTTCATAGATCAAATGAAAAAAACCAGGGGAAGTGGCGCTGTAGCTCAAGTGGTAGAGTGCTCGCCTTGAGCTGAAGAGCTGAGGGACAGCGCCCAGGCCCAGAGTTCAAGCCCCACGACCGACAAAAAAAAAAAAAAGAAAAAGAAAAAGAAAAAAACCAGGATTCACTGCTATATGTACTGATTATATGTAGAAAGCTGAGTGATGAGTCTTAAGGAAATATAAGACATGACTTCTTATTCTTAACATAAGGAACATATATAACTGTTACAAGGAAAGAAAGTGGCGTAAAACTGCCACTGTGTTTCAAGGTAGAAAACATAAATACAGTCTTAGTGATGTTTGAGAGAATCACTTTAACTGGAATATGACCCACCTCTGTATTTCCATCTTCTCAGGAGGTAGACACAGGAGGATCATGAGGTTAAGGCCAGCTCCCAGCTCAAAGTTAATGAAACCCTACCTCAAAAACAAAGCCCCAAAAGGTCTGGGGATATACCTCAAGTGTTAGAATTTTTGTCTTTCATGAAGTCTGAGTGAATACCAGAATACTAGAGAGGGAGATAGACAGATAGATGAGACAGAGCCAGAGAGACAGAGACAGAATCACTTACTAAAGTATTATTTGACTATCATTTTACTTTACTTTATCCTTTGCTGCTTTCCCCCTACTTCCAACAAATAATATAGGCACCAAGCCTGAAACCTTTAATCTTCTGATTGCATATGGTTCCGAATTTACATACTAGTACCTTATCTGAGACTCTATGCTTAGCGTCAAATAAATTATAACAACTCATATATGAATCTTAGGTCTTCTTTTTCTCTCTCTCTCTATATATATATATGATTGTGTTATTTCTAACAGTAAAATATCAGTAGAGATTAACTCATTTATTTATTTAAAAAGGAAAACAGCCAGGCTCAGTGGCCAATGCCTATGTCGCCAGCTACTGTGAAGCATCGGTAGGAAGATCTCCGTTTAAGTCCTTCCAGGAATAAACCCAAGAGCCTACCTGAAAAATAAATTAAGCAAACAGAGCTGAGGTATGGCTCAAGCGCTAGTGTGCCTGCTTAGCACAAGGCCCTGAGTTCAAACCCCATTGCTTTCAAAATTAGTTAAATGAATAAATAAGTTTTTATTAAAGGAAATGGACATACTGTGGCTCTTGTCCAACATTTCAGATATCCCATTTATTTTCATACTGGCATTAAAAGCTACTTTTCCAATAACCCAGCTCTGTTCAAAGGATTTAGGTTTTATTGAGAGTCAATAATAGTGATTAGCATTTCCTAGCTTTCCTAGAACAACTCACCTAACCACAAAGATGGATTCCCCTACTGTACCAGGAAACTGGCAAAGCAAAATGATGGGAGTTCAGAGTTATGCTACTAGGAAGAAATCACTGTTGCACTTTTCTGGACTCCAGCTACCCCAAGATGAGCTCCAGAGAGCTGGAAACACAAACTAATAGTTAAGAAAATACTGATGTCCCCTGCTTGACTCCAAGCCCCAGATTCCATATACATGGACTCCCACAGGTGTCCCACAGCTAAGACTCCCTGAAATCACACTTTCCTTTCAACTCTGAGCTTTCTGTCATTGAGATCCCATCTTTCTCTTTCCTTTCTTACTGCTCAGATGCCCCATTATCCCTTTCTCCTGATGCTTCATTGCACTGTAGACCTTTAAAGTAAGCCCAAGGGAGGAGGCATGCTGAGCAGGGAAGGATTTTAAATGCTAGAGCACAAGCTGCCCTTTCAGCCTTTATTTACTTTTCACAAGCTATGTTCACTTCTGACTGTGAAGGGTAACTCTTTTCTTGGCATATCAATCAACCAAAACAACACATCAAAGCTCCAATTGTGTTCCAGGAACTGTCTCGTGCATCATCTCTTTAATGCCTAGAGAAAAAGGTTACTGAACCTCTTCCCACATTTATACAGACATCCTTCTTCATTGATATGTTACTCTAATCTTGTTAGTCCTATAATTTCCATTGCTGAAAATT
Source organism: Dipodomys ordii (assembly GCF_000151885.1). NCBI lineage: Eukaryota > Metazoa > Chordata > Mammalia > Rodentia > Heteromyidae > Dipodomys > Dipodomys ordii. The sequence continues at coordinate 30,339,213 of NW_012267221.1, read as the reverse complement.
TACTTAAGGAAATGAAATGAGAACAATACATTTCAAACATCTATGTGGATTCATGAAATGCAAGCATTTACAGAAATAGTCATAAGATATGATTTACGTAGTTTAATACTTTCCATACAATATTTTCATACATAATATCAAAGCTTTCATAATAAAGAAATTCTTCTTTAGCATCTGTATTGACTGGGTACAAACCCAGATAACAAATACAATATTGGCCTCAAATGTAAAAAATTACAATCAATTCCAAGTCATGTCTGTTCTTGTTGCAAATTTCAGTTTTACCAGAGGGTTCTGCATTGCTCTGAATCCAGAAACTATCACAGCAAAACAAAATAATTTAAATTGAAAGTAGCTGGTTCTGGTTCTTGTGATTTTCATTCCAAAATTTCAACCAGATACGTAGACAGACAGATGACAGTCAGACAGACAGGCAGGCAGGCAAGTGGACATACGGATGGGCAGACAGACAGACAGAGAGACAGACAGAGAGAGAGAAAGAGAGAGGAGAGGTGTAGGTATAGATAACCATCTGAGAGGAAAATAGGGTAATTGAGGTATTAGGTTTGGGCTTAAAATTAATGTAACTTTTTGTTCTATTTTGTTTGAAATATACTTCATAACTAATCAAGTTAGTTCTCTTTGAATATGTTACTCTTTTTATTAATAAGTTTTTTTATTCTGAAAATACAGTACATAGGGGTTACTATTACACAATCAAGGTAATGTACATTTCTTATCAAGCATTGCTGCCTCCTCTTTTGTTTCCCCTTACCATCCCTGCCCTCCCAACCTACCCCCCACCCCCAACCACAGCTCACTAAAGTTGTAAAGTTCGTTTTTCTTTTTTTTTAATTTTTATTTATTTTTTATTGTGAAAATACTGAACAGAGGGGTTACAATTACATGGGCAAGATAATGAGTACATTTCTTATCAAGCATTGTAGCCTCCTCCTTTGTTTCCCCTTCCCATCCCTTCCCAGCCTTCCCCGGCCCCCTCATCCAATCCTCCCCACCCCCCACCAAAGTTGTAAAGTTCATTTTCCACATGACAACTTGTACTTCTCATTGTTGCAACGGGTCCACCTGTATCCTTATTTAAACGACTTGTTTTTCCCCTTCCCCTCCACAAATTATACCAACATCAAATACAGTGAAAACAGGGGTTATACTGTGGGGGAGGGACATACCAAGCAACAAAGAAATAATCTTATAAATGCGTTTGAAACAAATGCATGAAAGAAAAAAACATTTGAATACATATCTTAGGGTTTATTTTCCTAACATCACCTTATCTGTCCTTTTCTGTTTGACATACATATACTAGATATTGCAAATAAGGGAAACCATGGGACCTATGTTTCTTTGGGCTTGGCTTACTTCACTTAATATATTTTTTTCCAAGTCTTTCCATTTCCTAACAAATGGGGCAATGTCATTCTTTCTGATGGAGGCATAGAATTCCATTGTGTATGTATATCACATTTTCTTGATCCATTCATCTACTGAGGGGCATCTGGGTTGGTTCCATATCTTAGCTATAGTAAATAATGCTGCAATAAACATAGTTGTGCTGGTAGCTTTAGTGTGGTCTTGTTTGTAAACATTTGGGTAAATTCCCAAAAGTGGGACTGCTGGGTCTAGGGGAGCTCTATGTGGAGTCTTTTGAGGAACCTCCAAAGTGGTTGCACAAGTTTACACTCCCACCAACAATGAAGTAAGGTTCCCTTCTGTTCACATCCCCTCCAGCATATGTTGTTATTAGAGTTCTTGATTTTTGCCATTCTAACTGTGGTAAGGTGGTATCTTAATGTTGTTTTGATTTGCATTTCTTTTATGGTTAGGGAGGTTGAGCATTTCTTCATGTGTCTATTAAAGTTTGTTTTTCGACATAACGTCTTGTACATCTCATTGTTGCAATAGATCTACCTGTATCCCTATTTAAACAATTTGTTTTTCCCTCCCCCACAAATTATACCAACATCAAATACAGTGAAAACAGGAGTTATACCATGGGGGAGGGATATACAAAGCAACAAAGAAATCATCTTCTAAATGTGTTAGAAATAATAGCAAGAAAGAAAACCCATTTGAGTCTTTATCTTGGGGTTCATTTCACCTAACATCAACTTATCTGACCGTATCTGCTTGTCTCAGACATATACTAGTTATTTCAAATAAGGGAAACCATGGGACACCTATGTTTCTTTGGGCCTGGCTTACTTCACTTAATATAATTTTTTCCAAGTCTTTCTATTTCCTAACAAACAGACACCCTGAAAACATTACAGGATGGAATAAGAGAAACCTTACGTCTCCTTGGCACAGGCTGAAATTTTCTTAATGGAGACCCAGAAACACAACAAATCAAAGAAAGGTTGAACAAATGGGATTGCATGAAATTGCAGAGCTTCTGCATGGCAAAGGACATAGCTAGCAAGATCAATAGAAAGCCCATGGATTGGGAGAAGATCTTCACTAGCCATACAACGGACAAGTGTCTCATATCTAAAATATATCTGGAACTCCAAAAATTAAATCCCCCCAACAACAAATCCTCAAAGAAACAACTGCCCAATAAATAACTGGGCTAAAGACTTAAAGAGAAACTTCTCTGAAGAGGAAAGAAGGATGGTCAATAGACACATGAAGAAATGCTCAACCTCCCTAGCCATAAAAGAAATGCAAATCAAAACAACACTGAGATTTCACCTCACCAGTTAGAAATGCTATAATCAAGAATTCTAATAGCAACAGATGCTGGAGGGGATGTGGTCAGCAGGGAATCCTACTGCAGTGTTGGTGAGAGTGTAAACTTGAACATGTTACTCTTGTATGAGGAAGATACCATTGGCTATTATCTGTGAATGTTTCCAAGAGAGAGCTGGCCTTTATTCCTTAAAGCATTTCAGAAAAAGTCCAAGGATCCTCACAATTCCAACCACTGCTCTTTTACTGCTTCGGAGGGAGAACTTGCAAAGCTTTCTTTGAAGATTCCCTTCCAAAGTTTGGGAAGAAATAATTTGAGAAAGATAAAAAGGACAAAGTAGCTGAAAACCCAGTATTTCAGCATAATCTACCCTCGTCCCTTCATCTTCCCGAGAATGGGCTAATGATACCTCATTATCAGTATTTGCTAAGGTTACATACAATGTTATAGTCACTAATAGGGCAAGCAAAGGGCTTATAGTGTTCTATTATTTCACTAATATTCTGCCAGAAGTGGCCCATAACAGATATTTTTAGATAATGCCCGCTGTAACCTCACAGAGCCACACTCATCTTTAAGTGAGAGGGTAAAAAATTCCATTTGATTTTTTTCCTTAAATACAGGAATGGAATCATAGAGTTTTGTATGATTCATGGCCACACGTGAAGCCTAGACCTCCCTTCTAAGCTGAAAGCCACACTGTACTGAAGTGTTTTTTTTTCTCTTGAAACTTTGGTAGGCTTCTATATAATAATCACTCTGTTAGTGGAGAAATCTGTTGATACATTGCCTTTCCCTTCTTTGACCTTTCTCCTTTCTTCTTCTAAATTCCCAGTGCTGGTCCCAGAGAATTCTGTCACTAATCTTGATTTATTTGTTTCCCTTCTTTGTACTTTTAGAGGCTTATCTATATGACATGCAATATAACAATTATATTCAGTGCCTTGTTAGGTCGCAAGGGTTTTACTTTTCTAGATAGATTAGAAGTGCCTTAAAGACAAGTGCCGTATCACTTTTATTATCTTCTCAGTGTTTGTCTATTGGTGAACATGTAGGGAACAAATAATGCCTTCCAATTTCTCCCACATTGCCAAATTCTAGACCTCTCTGGCATGATGTCCTCTTGTATCTGTTACTGTAAAGAGATCATCCCTGGCATGCTTTATGTCTTATGTCTGCAGCCCTTCTGTACAATGAAAAGCTCTTATCCTCAGAACTCAACTTAATAAGTAGTCTTTCTAGTAATAACTATCCATGATTATTGTGTTTTAACAATGATCACCTAAAGACAAAGCCTTTCCTATCTAAATAAGTGACAAAGGAGCATGGCCAATCAGTGTCCAAATGATCAGGGAATATATGAGTTTTTAAATCCCTAAAATATTACAAAGTAAGTGGCCAAGTACTTCAGCAGACATAAGCTTGGATTTTCAGCCTCACTTTCTGAGCATTCAGTTTGTGGCCATTCAAGTTACTTCCCTTTGCCTTGGGGGAAGCCATACAAGTGACAAGAATAAAGAAGATGCTACTGATCTTTCTGTATGAAATGCACTGTAAGAAATGAAAAAGACAAAGTAAAACACTATTTATTTGTTTATTTTCTGCTCCTAGGGCTTGAACTCTGGGTGCTGTCCCTGAGCTATTTTCTTCAAGGTTCTATCACTTAAGCCACAGCTCCACTTCTGTGTTTTTTTTTTTTTTTTTTGGTAGATAATTGTGAATAAGAGTCTCATGGGCTTTCATGCTCAGGCTGGCTTTAAACTGTGACCCTCAGATCTCAGCCTTCTGAGAGCTAGGATTACAGACATAAACCACCTGCATCCAGCTCAAAATACTATTTTTAAATGAGACTAGTATGTTTGACAGACTTAAAGATAGAAAACAGAACTCTGGAAATAGCACAGAAGACACATAGGGCAGAAAGCCCCAGAGTTTTTAGAGAGATGATATACTAAGCAAACCAGAAAAAGAAATAACAAAATGAGTTGACAATAATAAATAAAACATTGACTTTTTAGAACCATTATAACCATTAGTCATACTGCACATTAATCTTAACCTTATAATTGAAAACATGATATTCTAATTGTGAGAAGCATGGAGGGAGGAAAACATTTGTAAAAGTTTGTTGTCTTCATATGGTGTCTGTATTTATAGTAAAAAATGCAATCTTCAAAGGTCTCTGGAAGAAGTATACTTGAGTTATATAATTGTATAACTTTTCAGATTGAATTAGCTGGTTAATTTTCTTTAATTTCATTGTATCTAGAGCATATAATTACAGCTAGGCTGCTTCTAAGTAACTTATTGAAGGGGTAAGGCAGATTTATGATTTGCAAGTATTGGTATCTAATAAATACCTTTTGCTTGAAATATCTAGTTTCTTCATTTTAGCATTGATTTTCATCAAGCATATGAAGTGTACACTTGGTAAACTCAACCAAAAATAAACAGTAGTGTGGGGAGAATAAAGCAAGGTCTTTAGTAATTAGATTGTAGTCTGTTTTGATTCACTAGACCTTACTAGCTTATTAGTGAAGCAAAATCACTAATCATACCAACCCCATTAAATTGTCGTGAGGACTCAGTATAAAATATTTGAAATAATAACAATAAATAAATTACAAAGCAAGTATTTGATTAATGTTAATAGTGTCTTTGATATTATGAAAATGTAGATACTAAATTTTAAACCATGGCTTATCAAAATTATATCAGAGAGCTGGGAATAATAGCTCACTCCTGTATTCCCAGCTACTTTGAAATGAAAAAAGAGAATCATGGTTGTAGGCCAGTACTGGCATCCCTACCCCCCAAAAAAGCCCCTTTACTTAGATTTTATATAAAAAACGAACAGTTGTGCTGGTACTTCGCTATACGTATGTGAGAGGTAATGTTAGAAGGATTATGGTCTGAGGTTTGTTGGCAAAAAGTATTTTTCCCTAGCTGAAGAAATAACTACAAAGCAAAAAGGGTTGGGGATGTGGGCCAAGTGATAGAGTGCTTGACTAGCAAGCTTTAACAGGCTCTGAATTGAAAACTTCAGTATCTCTCAACCCTTTTCCTCATCCCTGCACCCCACACCCTAAAGAAAAAAAAAAGCTTATAGGAAAATATTTCAAAATCCAACAATTAGCACTAAGGAGTTTGTTTTCAGAGATTGTGTCTGTGCAATACATACTGTAGAAATGTACTATGAGAATAGGTTTTCAGGGAGAAAATCAGACATATTAAAACAGCGATTATTATTGAGGAGTTTTCAGGATGTTTCTGACTGAAGTAGTGTGTGTGTGTGTGTGTGTGTGTGTGTGTGTGTGTGTGTGTGTCATCAGCACTTGTCATGGTTTCAGTTTGTTTGTAAAAACAAACAATACCTTAATGTTTTAGATACATGTCTAGAATTCCCAGATTTGTTGCCTTTTTAATACAACCTTTATTTATTCTCTATGTACCTTAGTATAAAGTTCTCTCTGTCTCTCTGTTCTGTCTCTGTCTCTCTCTGTCTCTCTGTCTCTGTCTCTCTATCTCTTTCTGTCTCTCTCTGTGTGTCTCTGTCTCTGTCTCTCTGTCTTTCTCTCTCTCTCTCTGTATTAGAACTCAGGGCCTGCGCCTGTCCCTTAGCCTTTCACTCAAGGTACTTGAGAAACAGTACCACTTCATTTCAGCTATTTTGCTGGTTAATTAGAGATAAAAGTCTCTGAGACTTTCCTGCCTGGGTTTGCTTAGAACAACAACCCTCAGATCTCAGTCCCCTAGATAGCTAGTATTACAGGCATGAGCCACCAGTGACCAGATTTTGAGTATGAAATTAATTTACTTCCAACATTAATTGTAAGTTGTGAGTACAGAAAATATTTGGTAGGGATGGAATAATTTACAAGGATAGATCAAAGGAGGCTGAAACTGGATTGTAACAGATGTGGAGTTTTTCCCAGTTTCTGCCACTAATACATTATGTGCATTTGGCAAGTATAACCATTCAATCACATCAGCAAATAATATTATTCTACTGTCAATTGTTGTCTGCCAGATATTCTACTGAGCTCTTTGTATTTATGTATCCAGTTCTTACAGACATCTGTCAAAAATTATATGTCTGAGATTTACCCTACTTATTATATATAACATGCTAGTGTGTTACAATCATGTGAATATTGATAAAAGAACTGGAACACCTGATTTAGAGACATAGGACATTTACCTACATCTGTAGTAATGCCCAGGGAACAGGCACTGACACTAAACTTTCTAAGGACAAAGTAATGACTACATACTGTAGTAGGTCATGTTACAGGTAAGAAATCCTGAGATTGTTGAACACAAATATTCTCTAAAAGGCAATAAACATACTCACACTTGTTGGAGATATCCTATATATAATGCTAGACAGCAAGCATACTTCTTCTGTACTTGGGAGGAAAACATCTTTCAAGACAGTTTTCTGTGCAAATATCTGAAAATACAATGTAGCCAGCATCTTTGCTCTCAAAACAGATGGAAAACACAAGAAATCTTCAGAGAGCGATTTACTATTTCATTGGTGAGAAACTAAGAAACACAGAGGTTAAGTCTTTTTCCCAAGATCAGTTAACCTATGTGGAGGTGGATTCAAACCAAACAAAGTCATGTCCAGGAGCTAGGATTCTTAATCAGTATGACCAATTGATTTTTCCCCCTTAACTGTTAATAGCATCTAAATCTACAGCAACATATAAATTATCTCATTAAATACTGTCCTTTCTCTAAAAAGTGGTCAAAGGCCCAAGGGTGAAAAGGCTTGGGTTAGACTCTCTTTGAGATCTTTTCAGATCTAATTTGCTATGATTCTAAGATTTCTGTATTACAACAAAGGGACATTATATCTCAGTATATGTGGCACATACTGGAAAAACACAGATGAAAATGAGAGTATTTCATTGGCATGTACAATTAAATTTTTTATCAGAATCTTTGTGTCCCTTAATTTTGATAAGGTATTTGAGAAAAGTGAGTCTTGAATTGTTACCGAAGGTATTTCTAGCCTAACTATTTATAGTTCATGGCTAGGGTAAGCAGATACTTTATTTTCCATCTACCCCTCTCATAAAACTTCCTTTTGTCTGTGAGTGTGAATATTATCTAAGGACAACGTGAGACAAGAGCAGCCTTGGGTTCATGCCTGGCATGTTACCAGGCCAGCACATCCTTGATAAAGCATTTCCATAGAAGGGAAGGAAAAGCCAAGAAACTGCAAAAACATCAATAAGATAACCAGGCTAGCAGTCCTCTTCACAAGCATGGGACTTCACAAGATGTTTTTCATGAGTTAGAAACTAGTTTTAAAGTTTTGAATAGAGATTCACCGACAATCTAAGTCTAAGTAGATCATCAGACACATCATCATCTTATCAGTCATCTTACTAGTTAGGATGTGGCCACATGCAGCTTGTTTTGCTGAAGAAATTTTGAAGCCTCAGGAATGGAGACATACACAGGCAGCCCTCCTCCTTTATTGGGGATGTGTCCTTGATCCTTCTCCTCTTATTCTACCAAGTCTTTTTGGGGTATTTCATCTACTCCCTGGCCATCAAGGGTCACTTACATGCCAATAGTTCCCCACCTATAAGTATGTTTGCCATACTCTCCTTAGTTCCTGGCCCCTATAATCAATGTTCTGATTCAAAACTCCCCCGATGAAGACATTTCGAGTTTAACTTGTCCAGAGTAGAACTCAGCCACATCACTCTCTAAGTCCACATTTTCCCCTTAAGTATTCTTTATGTTATTTAGAGGTACCAGCATCTGCTTAGGGATCCCCACACACTTTTAACTCACTCCTGAGTGTGGCCATCTTACTAACAATATCTATGAAGAAATTTTCATATTAATCATTATATCATTTTTAACTGGTTTCCTGAAGAGCCCAAAATGTCCCTATAGAATATACATGGTGTCATTCAAACCTATCAGTGGCTTTTCTCAGCTACCCAGTGGATAAAATCTCAGCTTAGGATTCAAAACCTCCAGCCCTTGGCATTTATTCACCGCTCTAGTCTTAGGTTGACCAATTGTCCTTACTTTGGTCCCGCTAGTTTATTTTCAGATCTTTATATACCAATCTCTCTCTCTTTTTGTCCAACCCTCACAGATTGTCTCTTCTGTCTAGAACATTATTTCCAGTATAAAATTTCCTACTTAATAAATTCAGCTTAAGTTACATCTTCAGAAATCCTTCCCTGACCCTGAGATCATATTGCCTTGAGCTTCCTCTGTCATTAATCCAGGGCTCATTTGATAGTGATAGTTTGTAACACTACTGTCTGCTTCTCTGACTTTTAAGCCTGGAATGGCAATGACCACCCTTGAATCCCTAGAATTTGGCCTAAAATATGCCTCATGGTAGGGGCTGTTGAATGAATGAATGACCCAATTAAGGATCTGTCCAGGTGTATTTTGTGTCTAGGAAGCTTACCAGATGTCAGTGAGGTAGCACCTAGCCTTTGGATTCAAAGTCTGCAGATAAGTCTTTCCAAGTCTCTTTCCTACTATATACATAGTACATAGTACGTAGTACATAGTACCTACTTTTGGTTTATTAGGAAACCCAGGATTAATTGAAAAAGCTGACAGTTTAGGATTAACATTTTAAACAAATGCTAGATAATGTTACATTTTTTTCATGAGTCTGTTTTAAATTATTTCTCTCCCAGACTGTTTAAAAATTATAGCTTTACAAAATATAAAACATCTTTTATCACTGACACATTTCCCCTTTTCAGTCTTAAATCTTTCCTTCAGTTAATGACAGGGCTATTTGTTCTGTGTCAAATGGGAGTTTGTATGATCATGAAAGACTGCCTTTTACTGTGGAATCAAATCAAGTTTGTCTTAACAATATAATTTGGAATAAATCATGGTATACAGATGAAAAATTCTATTCAGATTGTTAGCCTGAATTGTAAATTTTTAATATAAACTATTCTAAAAAGTCTTCTCTGTATCTCAGTCTACTAACTGCAGGGACACTTCAGTGAGTCTCGAGTAGATAGTATTTTAATTAATGTTGCATGTCTTCCCCATCTCCCACCTCGCAAGGACTGGGCCTTGAAATCAGGACCTCACATTCTTGTTTGATTTTTTCACTCAAAACTGGTATTCTACCAGTTGAACTATTGCTCCATTTTCTGGCTTTTGCTAGTTATCAGAGATAAGAGTCTCATGGACTTTTCTTTTTTTGGGGGGGGAGGGTTCCGGTTGTAGGGCCTGAACTCTGGGCCTGGGTGCTGTCCCTGAGCTCTTCAGCTCAAGGCTAGCATTCCACCACTTGAGCCACAGTCCACTTCCAGCTTTTTCTGCTTATGTGGTGCTGAGGAATCAAACCCAGGGCCTCATGCATGCAAGGCAAGCACTCTATCACTGAGCCACCTTCCCAGCCCTCATAGACTTTTCTACATAGGCTGGCTTTGAACCTTTATCCTCAGACCTCAGCTTACTTTACTAAGATTACAGATATGAGACACCAATGCCCAATTTTAAACATTGCATTTGTTTGGACAAAAAGCTGATCTAATTGTTCTCCAATTTATGGAGAAAAATTGGACAGATAAGAAAGAAAAGAAGGTAGACCATGTACTAATTTTTCCCCTTTCTATCACTTGCCACAAATCATGATATATATATATATATATATATATATGTATAAATATATATATAAAAAACCTAGTGATAAATAACTACAAAACATTTAATAGGAAACTTTTATTATAACAATAGAAAACTTAAGCAACTGCAAAATTGTGATTTTAAGAGATAAAATCTGACTCCTCCATTTAGACTCATTAAGAGTGATGTGATTATAATAATAGTGAGCAAATGTTCAGATTTGTCCTATGCTTATAATACTAGTTATCCTTATCATATTATTACTCGTTATCCTTATCATATAATTTATATTTAAATGACATTTTTGAGAATGACATTTTGAGAAAATGTCATTAAAATATAAATTATATGATCATCTTAATATAAATGACAATAGGCTTCCCATCAAATCAATAGGCTTTGCAGGTTTTTTTGTATTTTAAAATTCCTCATTTTTTTTTGTGAGAACTTGTTTGTGCCAGGCACTGAGATGTCCTTTATTCATGTATTGTCTCATAATTCTTCACAACAAATTCACTAGGCAGATAATTTCTTTCTTTTAAAAGACAAGAGATGTTTTGAAATTGTCAAAGGCAAACGAAGGCATATTCCAAGGAACACATGCCAGTCAAAATACAAGCCTTCTTTAGGGCCCTGAAAACCATTCTCTTTCAATGACATTAATTACAAGTTCAAAATGGCATCCCAGACACTTCTCCCTTCCCTAAATACATAAAAGAGAACGAAGCAGCAGACACTCTGAAGAGGCTAGATGCAAGACAGAAGGGGCATTTGCTCCTGGATGATGAAGGCTGACTGACTCAACCAGATAACAGATCTTTAGTTTGAACAGGCTTCTGGATCCTTGTCCTGAGTGTGCTTTACCATCCCTGGATTCACACCCCAAGGCTCCCTTGCAGAAAAACAAAAACAAAAACAAAAAAAAAACCTGCACCAGGGGAACTTTTACTATGTGTTTCTTACTCACTTTGTGGCCTTAGAAACAGAACGGAACCCCTCCCTTGCCTGCTGCCCACTGTTACCAGCCTTTCCCACACCCCAGATATGAGGAGAGATAACAAGGCCCTCAAATAGAAGTTTCCAGAAAAATGAGTCATGGCTTACTCAGCCTTTGTTACCAAGAATCTGGAAGCCTTTGAAATACACTGTTGATTTTGGCATTCTTAACTCCCCATGCTGCTATCAAGAAAAAGGTTGCATGATTAATTTGCTTGAGAAATTACCTCTGTAATGAGTATATTGAGGAAAATCAATGTTAAAGGAACTGGTGTTTCATATATGCTGTTTAATGTCTGTTTATATGAGTAAGTTACTCATTTCATTGAATAATAATTGAATAATAGTACTTATAGCTGCTCATTAAGTATTTGTAACATTGAATGAGACAGAAATATCAATAACAGTTAATATTATTATATAGTATTTACTAAGTCAAGCATTAGAGTAAGAACATTTTATAAGACCATTTTCTCTTTGTCTCTCTCTCTTTTTCTGAATGTATATGTAAAATAAATATACAGACACATATGTAAAAATTTTCATACACAGGAATACTATTTTATGCATAATAATTGCTTAAATATAGGCATTTAAATGGAATAAAGCAAATCTTGTGAAAAAACTGTATCCGAATGGCTCCCTTTACATTAGTTATTATTATTTTTATATGTACTTAATAGAGATAATTTCTGAAACAAATGAGTATTGTATACTATTCCAAGGTATGAATTATATAATTATCAATAAAAATGTAGACATAGTCATTTAAATCAGATTAATCTAGCCTCAGTAATAGCAAAAAATAGATTAGATTACAAGTATTAAGATATAATATTTCAATGTAGACACTTATAATTCTTATCTATATAACGTAGATAATAATACTATGACCAAATACCAGGTTTGGCAAGTGGATAAAATGAGATAATGCATGGAAATTGTAGTTCCTATGTATCTCGAGCAGCCTTTAATTATAGCCTCTTATATACAATGAGATTTTAGGTATAGACAATTTATTGTTCAGGAGAAAATTTTTATTGAATGTTAAAAATACTATTTAACAACATCAACCCATGATCTGTCATTGTAAATATTGCTAAATTGTTATTAATATTAATATGTTAAGTTAAAATATTACCTTTCAAGTTGGCTTGGGAAGGTAAAAATTTATAATCTACAATTTTCCAAAGATGGATTCTGAAGATTTCTTCTGAAAAAAATGTTTTTTTTTCCTTTTTTGTGCTGTGAAATGGAAATACTGGAAGGGAAGGTTAAGAGCTGAGTTCTTTGTAGTGTTTGAAGATTGTTTCTGCACTGCAGTTCCAGGCTAGTCTTTGATTCAGTCATGCATGCTTCTTGACTGTGATTGGCTCAGGACCAAAGGCTTGCACCAATCAGCAAATACTGTTATCCTGCCCGTTAGAATCTCTATAAGAATTAAGAAGTGATCTAATGTGGCTTTAGGCACAATGATATTTTTAAAGACTTTGGTAAATAAATGTTCTTGTGCTTTTATGAAAATTGCTAAAGGAACTGGGTGCCCTTGTCTTGGATATTTTTGTGCATAGATTCAAGGAATAAATCTGTTCTAGTCATCATGCTACTGCTTGTGGATTAGGCAGATAGCCAGAAGAGATAACAGTTAATACAGATGGGGAGAAACAAAGTTGAATAAATTGAATTCAGTCAAACCAAGGCCTGAATTTTGACTCCCAAGGCCAGTGATTTTTTTCCAAGTAGTCCCAGACCAGGATGAATGCCAGCTTCAATTGGGAATTTCAATGCAAATTCTAGAGCCATTTTACAGACTTGAAAAATGAGAAACAAGGCAAGACTGAGAAATCTGTGCTTTCATATGCCCTCTAATTGATTCTTATACAGACTAACGTTTGAGAGCTAGTCTGAGCCATGTTTTCTGGTATTGCTCTTAAAAATACATTATATGCAACATCTAGACCTACAAATAATCGTGGATTGTATATTTACTAAAACGGATCGCTTGAAAATACACTCAAATTCACTAATGATGAATAAGAAGGAAAGTTATTAAAGAGAAATCATGATGTAATAGGAATGTTTAAGGAGAGTAGTTACACCTAAAGGCTTTGGACACAGACTGTAGGGATTCTCATTCCATTTATACTACTTACTGACTGTGAGATCTGAAGAAAATCCTAGTGCTCTTTTGAGTGTTAAATAATTTAAATCAACTTGGAGTAGTATACATCTAAATATATACCTTTTCCAGATATATACCAAGCTCTTGATAAGTTGATGATGATGATGATGGTGATGATGATGATCCTTAGACAAGATATTTACCACCATTAGAGAGGTTCTAAGGAATAAAGCTAATTAAAGTGACCACATTAATATTATTTCAATAACATGGAGTTGTTGATACCAGTTACACTCATAATGTCATTTGGACTCAAAATGACTAATTTTATTATGAAATTTATCTCTCATTATGGGCATAAGATAATTATTCAGTACAAATTCAGAACATAATTATTCAGTACAAAATTAAATTTTTCTCTAAAAAATTACTTTTCAAAATTGAATGTAATTTAGTTTCCTGATCAAATATTTAGTAAGGACCTAGTTATAAACCACAAAAGTGATTTTACATTTACATATATTTTATATGTAAGTACACATATACCCTTCTTTAATAAGACAAATTTTGAAAAGACTCGCTGTTTACATGTATAAGTATTGGAGTGTTTGTCTTTGGGTAATGAAACCATGATTTATATTTTTCTTTTCATAAATTTCATATTTTAAAATTTAAAATATTTTAAAAATTCACTGTGCTACTACTGTTTGTGACAGCAAACTTTTATAAGGCAAAGAAAAGTACTTTTCCTTAAAGAAACACAGAGGCTTAACAATCTCAGGTCATCCGGGTATCATTTCCTACTTGCAGTAGCAAGTCATACACATAAATTACTCCCAAATTTTTGCCACATTTGTTTTTGTTTCCCTAGACAGATTCAGGACAGAGTTCTTTGCCTGAGTTCCAAATCAATCCTGTCTACCCTTACCGACTTCAAGAGTAGAAATAAATACTCTGTGTGTGTCTTAGGGAAGAATGTAAGTCTCCAAACCTATAGCAGTGTCCAAATTCTTAATGAACCAATTTGCCCTGCATGGGTTCTGCAGGCCCTTTTTGGGAATGCAAGTAAGGATGTTGAGCAAGTGTGTGAGTTACAAATCTCAGGAAAAGTCTTGATCCAGAAACAAGCCTAAGAGTTTTTCTACATCTGAAGTTATATTCTACATTCATCTAAAGTTATAATCTCCTGGATAGTCTGAGCTGTGTTAGGTAATTTTATGCAATCAGGAACTAGGGTAGCAAGCAATCACAGTCCCAAACATTAGCAAACAGTAATTTACAGTCAATAAATAGAATGTATACACATTCTAATCATTCTCTATTTACTCCATTGATTGTAACTGCTCATTTTCCTTCCTGTTCCCATCTAAAACTAGCAGGGGTGGGAGGATAAATGTCAGAATCTGTAATAAGACTGTCTTGGGTTTGAATCCTATTCTTTAGAATAGAATAAAGATGAAGGTGAGACCTTAGGTGTGTATGAGATCACAGACTGGTGTCCTAAGGACTAACTAAAACAATACATGTACTATGCTTAACTCTGTGCTAACTACTGAAGAAGCACTAACACAAGGGTAATTAATGTCTAATACTATTGTTCACTTTATCAAGACTCAGTAATCTATCTGTGTTCTCTGCCATTAGTGAAAAACTGGGTTTAGAAATCAGATGCCATGAAGGTAAAACCCTTCAAATTCATGTGCTTTCTAATTTCCGTAATAAAGACAGAAGCTGGGATATAATTATATGTGATATTTTCAGATAGTGAAATATTAGTGTTTCTAATAGACTCTTAGAGAATAAATAGTGGGAAAATGAGTGTATTTTAGTTGTATTCCAGGTCTTCTTTAGACTAACCATAAGAGAAAAGTACACAGTGATTGGTAAGTGAGGGGCACCAAATATTCCAACTCCTTGGGACTAATGCTAAAATCCTAAACACTTCAAAATCTATTATTTTCCCTACGACAAGCATAAGGATGGCATAAAACTTCCCTTTCTTTATCTTAGAATATAAAGGGAACATCCTAGACAAATGTTCTTACAATGATCAAGCCACCCTTGCAAATGGATGTCAATCACTTTAGTGTCTAGAATAAAACAGGTCAAGGGATGATTGAGGTCCTTTCAGACTTTGGGCACCAGAGTCGTACCAGGCCTTTCTGCCCCAGTTTCCTTTGTTTAGCCATCAACCTCTAAACTATGCAAAAATGAAGACCAGACCACATCATACAACCACCCCATATTTATAATTTCCAAAAAGAAATGTGGCTTTGGTGGACCAGGCTTTAGTATAAATTATTGGGGGTGAGGGGAAGCTTAAAACAGATCTTAAATAACATTATACTGAAACAACAAATGATTCTCAATCATTCTGGCAGCTAAATGTTTTCTCCACTGTGCTTATTTGGAGAATGCAACAACTAAGTCTTTAAAGCAAGTTTTGGAAATGCATCAACTTATAGAACTGAAACGATCAAAACAAATGATGTGCCTATGTAAAAAACTTCATGCAATCCAAAAGGACAATACTTTTAAGGTTAACAAGTATACTTGTTAATTAGGATCGTCTCTCTTCTGCCAGAATACCTTGTCATAAAACCTCAACCATGCCAAGTGTCTAAAGCATATAATTATTGTTACATCTGTTAGGGGTTCTGGAGAATATCAAGGTTCTCAGCCTTGGTCTATGAAAGAAAACATGGAACTGGGGGTTTGTTGTGAAGTTTTTAAAAAATTAAAAGTATTATCCACTTCTTATTTAAAAAGATAATAATTGAACCCATTTTTCCATCCCTTACTTTTTTAGTGCACATTACATTTTGCTGTGAATTAACAATAGGATTATTCACAAAGAGGAAAAATTTGTATAGATTTACTTTTAAAATGAAAAACGAGTACATAATCCAAGACTTTGAATCAATTTAGATAAACTAGCAGCTTTCCAGCTTCTAATTCAATGAAGTATTAATTCTGAAATGTTCTTATATCAACAACCAAAGTGATTGTTTCTACTCAAGTTTTAAGACATATAAAGATTTATTGAGATTTTGAAGCACCAGAGAACAAATAAAATAAATATTTTCTAAATACATTATTCATTATAAAATTCCCATATGTCGGATTGCTTCCAATTGACACTTCCTGGAGGACTTTCAGTTAAGTAGATGGAAATGCAGAATGGAGAACTTTAGGAAATATTTTGGAAGTGCCCTAAAAGAAATAGGCATATTGCAGAAAGATGAATATTTTGATAAACAAAACAGCTTATTTCTACAACTACCATTTACCCTTTGAAAATATTAAAATTAATTTGGTCCAGATCCATGCCACTGTTATAAATCCAACATGTCCTGCTCCAGAAAACCAGTCTGATTATTTCACAGATCAAGGAGGGGGAGGATCTCTGCACAGAGACCAGTCAACTCTTAGAACAGCTCTTTCCATAACACTTGCCAAGTCCCTGTGTATAGTTTGATGTTCAGATGCATTGAGTTGTGTTCTACAAAGTTCATATGCAGAACACCTAACCCCCAGAAACTCAGAATGTGACCTTATTTAGAAATAGTTATTGTAGATGCAATTACTTAAGGTGAGGTTATACTGGAGGTGGGTGGGACCCTAATCTAATATGCCCAGTGCCTTATTAAGAAGGAGAATTTGAACATGCACACAGGGTAACATCATGTGAAGATTGGAGTTATAAGCCAAGAGCTACCAGAAGCTGGAAGAGAGGCCTGGAACAGCTCATTCTTTAGAGTCTTCAGAGGGAGCCAACCCTGTCAACACTTTGACTTTGGACTTCTGGCCTCCAGAACTGCAAGACAGCAAATTTCTGTTGTTCTAAGCCACCCAGTTTGTGCTACTTTAATTTAGCAACCCTAGGAAAAATAGCACTTAGAGAGCACTTTGTTTTCTATTACTCTTTCTAAATTTTTTCTGCCCTTGTTATAGGACACAAAAATATCAAGCAAAAAAACAAAACTCATGAAGCAGAGACATGACCATGTACACTTCGCATTCACTCCGCCTCCCAGGCTTTCTCAATTAACAGCACATTCACATCCACACAATCTTAGAGCTGATTTCCACAAGACAACTAACTTCAGCCCATGAAATATGGCCAGCCTCCAGTGTGAGCCCTATTGACTACCAGACCATCATGGGCCCACCCTCCATTGTAACTCTCCTTGGTATGGCTTAGTTGAGAAGTGATTGTGGCATTTTAAGTAGAAATGGACCATTTAACCTAACAACTCTTCAACTTTGATCAGAAAGGGTTGAGATTTTCTCAACAAAGCTAAGAGCCTTTAAATGAACAGCTGCCTGCTAATACACACACACACACACACACACACACACACACACACACACACACACACACACACACACACACACACACACACACACACACACACTGAAGATGGATGGATATTTGGAGATGCCTATAAAACCAAGGCCACAAGAAAACCAGAATGAAATAAAGGATACAGGAGTCAGGACTGCTTTCTGCTGATGAAATATATTCTTAATTCTATATCTGCAGTTACAAGCATGATTGAGCGGTAGTTGAATTGAAGTGGAAAGACAGCTTACACAAATCAGGTCTGCAGATAATTCAAGAAAAGTTTGAATGATCAAATTTGGGTAATAGTTAATGATGCTTTATATGTTTCTTCCCACCCCATATGGTATTTTTCCATCTAATGAGAGATTGGAGGAGGTGTAAGAAGAGAGGCAAAAGAAATGAAGAATTTAGAAATAGGATACTCTAATCCTGAAAATTTGAATATGTTAAGCATGTATGCATCTCAGGAAGATTTTTGTATACAAAAGTCCTAAATAAAAAGAGTAGTATTTAGCAGTTTAGAAAACACCAAGATTTTTCTGCTTTAAATCATTTCCTGGTTATACACTAGTTATCGGTGGAAATGAAAACCTCAAAAAAGATTAAAAATGGGTGTTAAAATTTATAGATGAGGAGAACGATGGAAAGTAGTAACACTGATCAAGATGAATTGTACTCATAAATTGGCACGTTGAACTGAAACCCCTTTGTGTAACTAACAATAACCAAATTAAATTTTAAAAATGAATAAAACCACTCCATAAGTTTAAGCAAAAAAAAAAATCATTACTTGCTGTGGCATCAGTATCTTTAGAGGGTAAAATAAAAAATGTTACCACTTTACTCCATTTAAATAAAAGTGGTGGGCTATACATATTGAAATAACAACTCATAGCAAGATGAAGATGATGAGCTCTATAATTCTGGACCATGTGGAACATTTATCTCAATTGATCTCATTTTTCTTGAAAACATATGTAAATATGAAACACATGTTTTCCAATGAATTCTTTTTGTTTTAGAACAATACTAAAAGAAGTAAAAACTGGGAAGATAGTACGAGTTTCCATATACTCCACACCTAGTTTGCCCTATTGATAACATAGATAAAATGGTCCATCAGGTTATACTCTACCACTATAATGTGTGAACCAATGTTAACATGTTCTCACTAAATTAGTCCATCCTTTTTGGAAATAAAGATTTCCTTAGCTTTTATCCAGTTTTTTGTTTTTGTTTTGTCTTACAGTTTTAAGTATTCATCATATAGTTTACAGAATAACTCAACTGGAATCCAATGTTTTTTTTCATGACTACACTGGAGGGGGAGGGGAGGGGAGGATAGTGGGGGCAAGTACAGAGATAACTTGCTATTTCTACCACTCTGTCATGTGGATATATGCTATTACTATCCCTGTTGATGCTAATCTTGTTCCCTGAGCTGAGATTGTGAAGTCAGGTGTCTCACTGCAGAATTGTTCTCCTCATGTTGTATCATATTCCCTTTAGGAGGAAACCCCACAACCTACACTGAAGGACTGGACATTTAAGCTCTCTCTTTAAGGAGAGAATATCTACCTAGATTATTTGGACTACTTTTCTAAAAGCATGTTTTATTTTCTCCCTTGTCTAGGTACTTAATCATTTATTTATATCAATATAGATTCATGGTGATTATTTTCTACTTTGGATTATAAACCAGAACTTATTTTGGTTCCTCAATTTGTTTCAATTTTCACCATTAAGAACATTTTTTTTGCCAATACCAGGGTTTAAACATAGAGCCCTGTCATAGCTCAGGTTATGCTCTACCACTAGCTCAACTTTGGGGCTAGTTATTTTAGAGATGGAGTGTAGTGGACTTTTGTGCCTACTCTAGCTTCAAACTTCAGTCCTTCAGATCTCATCCTCTTAGATGAGATTATAGACATGAACCACTGGCACTTAATAAGATAAAAGATAAAGCATTTATTTTGGTTTTCTTTGTTAGGTGGTACATTTTAGGTGAACTTTGGTCCTTGTGGCTTCTACTATTCATGGCACATTTACTTAATTATAATGTATAATAATATTAAAACTTTTTCCCTGTGGCAAACAATGTCAATAATTAGACAGCAGTGTTTATATACAATTTATTTTACCATTTTGTAGTCATACAGATGCAATTCATACCAAAATTACTTGAGGAGGAAATGAGAATGTTTACAAATTCATAATATAGCTGTATGTGTGTATATACACACATGTGTATCTATGTGTGTATATATACACATATACATGCATATGCATATGTGTATATAAGCATGTATATATGTATATGCATAGTATATGTACATACACACACACATATATATATATATATATACACAAAGATTCATATACATAAAGAAAAAGACAATTAAGTAATTTGACCTCAGAGCTTTGAATTTGCTAGGCACACACTATACCATTTCGGTCACACTTGTCAACCTTTTTGTTCTGATTATTTCTGAAATGGTGCCAAGACTATTATCTTCCTGTTTATACTGTTCATGTTTTCCTTGTGGCTGGTATGAGGTACCACCAAGCCCAGCTTTTTCTGATGAAATAAGAGTCTTGCAAACTTTGCAAGGCTTGCGTGGGCAATGACCCTCCCAATCTTAGCCTTCCTGAAAGCTAGTAAGATTGGCACACAACATACCCAGCTTTTGGTTGACATGAGGTCTTGTGAACTCTTTCCTGAGTTGGCTCAAAACTGCAATCCTCCTGGTTTTTGCCTCCCAGTGATTGCAAATGTAAACCACCAGTGCTGCATAATACAAATGTAATCCTTTGTTACATTGTACATTTCATTCTGGAATTCACTAATTCCATAAATGATGTTACTGTAACTTTCTATGGATTTTAATAAATGAACAGTAATATATATCCACAATTACAGTATTATATACAATAGCTTCATTATCCTAAAATTTTTCTTGTGGTTCATCTATTTTATGTTTCCTTCGTTCCTTAAGCCCTTTGTCAATCATTTATTGTTTTACTATCTCTGAAATTGTGCCTTTTCAGAATGTTGTATAGTTGGATTCATATTGGATAGAGATTTTCAGACTGACTGCTTTGATGTGGCACTGTGCATGGAAGACTCAATTCATGTCTTCTTATTGTTTGTTGGTTTATTTTCTTTTTATTATTAAATTATATTCTATCATATGAACATACTAAGTTTTATTAATTCACCATCAGGAGAACATATTGGTTCTTGCAGGTGAAGATATAAATAATTATGATTTTTATTTATAAATTATAAATGAAACTAAATGCTCATGCAATATTTGAGTATATCAAAGTTTTAAGTCAGTTGTGCAAATAGTGAGGAGTATAATGCTGGCAAAATATGATTATCTTTATATAAAAATAATTAAATTTCTTGCTTTTTTGTATATATTTGTGTGCTTGTACTGGGGCTTGAACTTAGGGTCTAGAGGCTGTTGCTTAGCTTTTTTGATCAATGTTGGCATCCTACCATGTGAGCCACACCTATGTTTCTGGGGTTTTGATGTTTAACTGGAGATAAGAATCTTATGGACTTACCTGCCGGGGCTGGCGTTGAGCCAAAGTCCTCAGATCTAGGCCTCCTGAATACCCAGGATTATAGGCATGAGCCACTAGAACCTGTTGTCAAACTGCTTTTACAAATGGCTGAGCTATTTTATATTGTTAACATCAATCAATGAGAATTCTTTTTCTTACATTCTTTTCAGCAGTTGATATTTTCCATATTAAAAATATTAGCCATTTAAATAGGTTTGTAGTAGAATCTCTTTGTTGTCTTTATTTTTAACTTCCTAGTGACTAATGGTTTGAGCATCTTTTCATCACTGTCTATACATCATCTTGGATCTTCCAACACATTTTTAAATACTTACATTACATGGTTTTTCTTTCTTTGACCATGTTTCTGTCTACAGCAATCACATTGAATACCTTTTGTGTAGCTGTCCGTACCCTTTTTTGAGAGCTCTTAATTTCTCTTGATGCTGTTATCTTGGAGTTATTATCAGTTTCTTTTGTGCATCAGTTTTAATTTTTCCACATCAAGTCTAACAGGAAAGGATTTTGTTTGAGAGTAAATTTTATCAGAATAAGCTAAATGTAAGTTTGTCTAAAATTCATCTTGGGCAGTGACTAGAGCCTAGATTAAGTGCTTTCTGTTTCTTTTCTAGGAACACTTCAACAAAATGTGTTTTGACTCATTTCAGTTTTTGAGCTATTGTCTTTTCCAGTTTTTAGGAATAAAGAAATTGAGCCTGCCAAAGTGCCAGTGGCTCATGCCTGTAAATCCTAGTTACTCAGGAGGCTGAGATCTAGATATTGTGTGACACCAGACCTGGCAGGAAAATCTGTGCAACTCTTATCTTCAGTTAAACCACCAAAAACAAAACAAAAACAAAAAACAACTGGAAATAGAATTGTGACTTCAGTGGTAAAGCATTAGCCTTGAGGAAAAAAAAATCTCAGGGACAGTGCCCAGACCCTGAGTTCAAGCCCCAGAACTAGCACAAAAACAACAACAAAAAGAGTTTGAGCTTGAAAAACAACAAACTACCAAAGCATTTTACTCAAGATATATTTGATAAACTCCTTTTTCCTTGCTGCTAAATGTATCCTGTGGCCTTGAGAGAAATGAGTATGTCGACCTTATATAGCAAGCAATTTTCTCTTCAGGGAGTATTTTACTCATGTAAGTTCATCATAGGTCAGGCTAAAAGCAGTTGGAGTATAATTCATATTTCTCACCACAGACATCCTTTACTGCCTTCGGATGTGTGACTAATTAGAAAAAATATACATATACACAACAGGAAGAGTAACATAGCCACCACCTGCACAAGTTACTATTGTGTTTAAGTCATACAGATTGCTCTGTGAATCACTAACTTTTATGGAAAGTCTTCAAAGTCAAGTATGAGCAGGGAATATATACGAGTGTCCTTTCAAAGTTGCAGTTAGTTGAGTAATGGACTACAGGAAAGTAATATTTCCTCCTTACACAGGGTAATTTGCCAGTCTGGGGACTAATGTTCAAACCCAAAAGAGTACAATAGATTCTAATAGGCAATTGAAAACTTAACAGATTTTCCCATCTCACAGAAAACTTGCTCAGTTCTTATTTCAGAGGCTTCAAGCTGTTACTGTTCTCTGCTAGCACATTTGCTATTTATTATGTGCACAGAGTTTATTTTTCTCTGGCTAGCCAAACACATATTCATGACCTGGTCTATATTTGAAATTCAATAAATTTTTATTGAATTAGGAAAAAAAGAAGAGAGAAAGGACTTTGGATAAAGGCTGAGGGTACTATATAAATCAGAACAGAATATATGACTGATACTCCAACGTGCCCCAACAAATATTTCAAGGTAGCCTGCCTAGAGTGAACAGACAGGCTTATCTGATCTGCCTACTCTGGGTGGGCCCTAGGACTTTAACAGCTGGAACAGGTCCATATATTATCATATAATAATGATAATACCTGGCTGGGTTTTAGGTTGGAACCTTATGAAGGTACAAATTTAGAACTAAGGAATAACTTTGCACACAGACAACCATAGAGTTAATGTAACCATGAGATCAATCAGGAAATGCCTTTAAGAAGATTAGATTCTATGAATTTGTTAAGAAATCGATTCTTTTATACAAATCATCCTTAGGCAATTTTTTCACTGTTCTATTTTCCTTTTTTGTACTTTTGTATTGTAAAAATGCTGTACAGAGGAGTTACCGTTACATGAGCAAGGTACTGAGTATATTTCCTATTGAGCATTGTTGCCTCCTCCTTTGTTTTCCCCCTACCATTCCTTCCATTCCACCTCCACAACTACATTTTGTTTTTCCCTTCCCCTCCCCGAATTAGAGAAGTATATATACAAGATTCAGGTCACCGACATCAAATACAGTGAAAACTGGAGTTATACCATGGGGTAGGAACATATAAAGAAACAAAAAAATCACACAGTACATTATAAATACATTAGAAACAATAGCAGGAAATAAAAGAGATATTTGTGTCTCTATTTTGGGGTTCATTTCACTTAACATCATCTTATATGTTCATATGTAGAAAGCTTATGGCCTTTTCTGCTTGTCCTACACATGTACTAATTATTGCAAATAAGGGAAACCATGGGACCTATGTTTCTTTGGGCCTGGCTTACAGACACAGGGGAGATACAAGATCTTCCCCCACAAAAAAATCCTTTAGTAATTTTTACTTTAATTTCTAAGTTGTTCTACATATAGTTCAGCCGCCTAGGTTGTGCTGATACCCCTTTATGTGTCCAATTTGTTCTTTATCTGGAAATACACTAAGAAATGATAACTTTCCACA
Source organism: Dipodomys ordii (assembly GCF_000151885.1). Taxonomy (NCBI): domain Eukaryota; kingdom Metazoa; phylum Chordata; class Mammalia; order Rodentia; family Heteromyidae; genus Dipodomys; species Dipodomys ordii. The sequence continues at coordinate 30,315,026 of NW_012267221.1, read as the reverse complement.
AGGGTTTGCCACATTGACAGAATGATTTTAAGCGCTTTTTGTGTATTGACTCATATTACTTCTTCTTAACAGGGGTTTTATTCCTGTTTTCCAGCACAGTCACTATCTCTGAGGCTCCAGCTGCTTAGTGTTAGAGTTTGAAAGCTGTTTCATCAGGAAGGACTTGCTTTTCCTTTAGTATTTTCTTCTGAGCATATGTGAGAAGTTAAGAGCTGCCAGGGCATGGCTGCTGTGTCTATGGCCTTGGAATCTATGTATCTCTTTGTGTCCTTCTTGTTGACTGCAGGGATGAGCTTCTGGAATAGGACATCTGGAAGAGAATTAGATTGAGAACATTTTACTCAATGCACACAGATAGAATGGGTAGAATGACTATCTCTATGGAAGATCAATAGTAGTGTCACATGAGAAAACTTATGATTGCTGTTATAAATGACTGCAATAAAAAGTTTTAATTTTTTTACTATTATTATCATGGCCTAATATTTTGTGTCTTACTTTTGCTGCACTGATCCAATTTTCAATTTTCATCTCTGAGATAAATTTTGCATGAATGAGATTTTGGATTTAACAAAAGGTATTTCTCTGAACCCTTTATAGTAACCAGCATTAATGATACATAGTTTATTTAGAAGGATCCTACTCTTGGTATTATGGGTCCCAGTTTGGGATCTGAGCAGTCCCTCTGACATCTAGTTTAGAGTCAGTTATTACATTTCAATGATTAAATTGACTCTTAATCATACTGTTTCAAATTTATTATCCCTTTATTACTCTCAATACTCTTATAGATACTTTGTCAAATCTGACATATGATTGAAGCCTGAATTGATGATATTAAGTAATCAATTATTAAGAGTCTGCTAGCAGGTCTACTGATTCTAGAATCAGGACTTTATTATTATGGCTTTATCTCACACATAGTGGGTCTGCTAACAAAACAATCTGTATTTTCATTAGATAATGAGAGATCCTAATATTCTTTCTCTCTTGTCATGTGAAGGGAAATGGAATACAACTAATGAATTCCTTGTTCTTCAGTAGTAGCAGGGCTCCTAAAGGTTTTCCAGGGTAAGTATATATGGAGCTGAACAATTCAATTGAAAAGGTTGCTTTGAGCCCAACACATGTAGTTTTAATGCCTTTTATACTGAATTGTACTCAGAAGAAAATAAAACCCTTTGCAATTGAATCCATATGTATTCACCAGAACTGCCAGCTCTGGAACAAAGGGAAAATGACACAATTACCTAACTGTCGGATTATTATTTTATGGTTTGCACTTTGCTTTGAAAATACTTGCAAAACAGTAACACCGCTAAGTGGGGTCTATTTCATGGTTATCTATGGCATTTTATGTCACTCTATGAAAAACCCTTTTCTTTCCATCTTCATGATAGGCTGTGATAGAGGACATACATTAACCAATTTAGGAAGGAACATTTATGTCTTTAGTAAGAAGCACATCAAGTTATCCATGGGATAGACTATTCCAATAATTTAGAAGACTGAAAAATGCTAGGCAGAAATGGGTAATGAATGGTCTTTACCTTGTTTTGTCCCAGAAATACTGACTTTGATTAAGTCTTTTAAATCTGATTACAGCTGGAGATCCTATTTTGAAATTTAAAAAAATTAGCCCAGCCACTGCTATTTCTGAATTTTATTTATTTATTTTTTATTTTTTTTATTTGTGAACATACTGTACAGAGGGGTTACAATTGCATGGGCAGGATAATGTGTAGATTTCTTACCAAGCATTGCAGCCTCCTCCTTTGGTTTACCCTTCACATCCCTTCCTAGCCTCCCCCCTCCCCCCCAATCCCAACCCTTCTCCTTCCCCCCCCCTTCTCCCTCCTAGAACCGACGTTGTAAAGCTCGTTTTGGACATGACAACTTATACTTCTCGTTGTTGCATCAGATCCACCTGTATCCTTAAACAACTGGTTTTTCCCCATCTCCTCCACAAGTTATACTGACATCAAATATAGTGAAAGCAGGGGTTATACTGTGGGGGAGGGACATACAAAGCAACAAAGAGATAGTCTTATAAACGCGTTAGAAACACATGCATGAAAGAAAAAACATTAAAATACATATCTAAGGGTTCATTTTCCTGACATCACATTATCTGACCTTTTCCGCTTGACTCATACATATACTAGATATTGCAAATAAGGGAAACCATGGGACCTATGTTTCTTTGGGCCTGGCTTACTTCACTTAATATAATTTTTTCCAAGTCTTGCCATTTCCTAACTAATGGGGCAATGTCATTCTTTCTGATGGAGGCATAGAATTCCATTGTGTATATACTTAGGGGCATCTGGGTTGGTTCCATATCTTAGCTATGGTAAATAATGCTGCAATAAACATTGTTGTGCTGGTAGCTTTAGTGTGGTCTTGTTTGTAAACATTTGGGTAAATGCCCAAAAGTGGGATTGCTGGGTCATAGGGGTCTGAATTTTATTTAACTCTGTAGTTGAGGATGTTAGTAGAAATCTAGCATGCGGATTTAGAGAATTTTCTTCCAATTCAGTCTTGGTTTAAACTGCCTGGTGACTGGGGATACTATGCTTTTGGAAGCATTGTCTTTTCCATCTCTACAGTTGGTTCCAGGATTCTTGAGATCTGAGGTCAGGCTTTGACAGGAGGCACTGGTCGGTTTCCTTCCTCCCTCCTCCCCTCCCCCATACCTTCTTATATAGCAGGGAAGGAAGGCTGTGTCAAGGATTGGCCTAGGGCTCATGCTCTTCTGTTTGGACTGAACTAATGGGAATCCAGATATATACTGTTGAAGATGGAACAGTCAGTTTTCATCTTAAGAAATAGAACCAATATATGTCTGGGACAAGTAGAAAAGGTCAAAAGCTATGTACATATGACCAGATAAGATGAAATTAAGCAACATGAACCCTAAGATAGGGACACGAGTGTTTTTTTTCTTCTTGCTATTGTTTCTAATGTATTTATAAGGTGCCATGTGATTTTTTTGTTGTTTTGTATGTTCTTCCCTCATGGTATAACCCGTTTTCATGTATAACCCTGTATTTCATGTCGGTGTAATCTGGGGAGGGAAAGGAAAAAAAACAAAACATTTAGGGATACAGGTTGACCCATTATAAAAATGAGATGTACAAGACACTATGTTGAAAAACGAACTTTACAATTTAGGTGGGGGGGGAGTATAGTTATGGAGGTGGGAGGGAAGGGATAGTAGGGGAAAAACAAAGGAGGAGGCAACAATGCTTGATAAGAAATATATTCATTACCTTGCTCATGTAACTGTAACCCCTCTGTACAGTATTTTCACAATAAAAACTTATTTTAAAAAAGAAATAGAACACTATGATGATTTTTTTCTAGGCTACTGTGGGAATGTTATCCCCAAGTAGAATATAGAATCTCATGTAAAGGAAGCAGATACTACCATTGTCGAGTTTTTTTTGGTGTCAATAAAACACAAACAACAGTAATTTGTTGTGCCTGGACTGCAATATGGAGGTACTCTTGTTCATGGTATTGAGCTGGTATCCAGCTCAATAACCAGAAGTTATTGAGTGAGGTAGGGACTCTATTGTACAGTTGGGTCTATAGATCCTAAAAGTAATCATCACTGATAGTAGATATTGATTATTCTGTTGTTCTGTCTAGTTCTTCCTAGAAGTCTGTTAAAGTCACAGAGTAATTACTTGTACTAAGAATTAAAAAATTCAGAGCCCAACCTGAAGATTTGCTAATAGTGAGCACTTCTCAGAGAAGACTACCCCAGCATGTGTAGGCAGTCTGTAAAAGAGAATGCAGAGGAGAGTTGTGTACCCACTGCAAATATTTAAGTGGTATAAATCAAGCTATCCAATTATCTATACTATCTCTCATCCTTCTACTTACACTAGTTTCTGTAATCACCCGAGGGCAAGTTTGCTTTTACAATTCTCTGTCCCTCCTCTGTTCCCTGCCCACAACCCATCTCTTCTCCTACCAGTCTGTTGGTCATATATGAGGAGAGACCTTGTTCACCCATGGGTGGATATCCCAGGTAATACTTTTGAGCTCCACATAAATTCCCACAGAGACAACCACCCTGGCACAGGGTCACATATGGGCATACACTAGCATTAAGAAGTTCCGGGGAGTACATTTTAGAGTTGCAATTAATAGAACCTAGTTTACAATAGGGAAATGGGTCAACCCAATGGATTCCTGAGGGACTACAGTATCTACTAGAAACTCAAACCAAGACACTGTTGCTCACTTCTAAGATCAGGAAGGCTAGGAGAGTTCAGTTCTCCTAAATGGCTGCATCATAAGAATAAGCAAGAAAATAATCAACTGTGAATGGAGAATGGAAGGTAAGATTAGAAGAAATGGAAAGGAATCTGCAAAAGCTCACAATATCCCTGAGGAACTTTTATAACTTCAGTGACATGTTGAGAAACGTTTTGTTCAAGCCAAAGATCATTAAATGTCTCAACTATAAAATTACAATTTAGAAATAAAAGGGTATATCCTTTGAAATATATGTTAATAGAAATAGCTTACATTGTCAGGTGCCAATGGCTCATGCTTATAATCCTAGCTACTCAGGTGGCTGAGATCTGAGGATCTCAGTTTAAAGCCAGCCTGGGCAGGAAAGTCAGTGGCACACTTATCTCCAATTAAGTACAAAAACACCAGAAACATCACTGTGGCTCAAAGTAGTTGATCACTAGTCTTGAGCAAAAAGAGCTCAGGAACAGCACGCAGGCCCAGAGTTCAAGCCCCAGGACCACCACCACCACCAACAACAACAAAGAAATGGCTAACACTGTGATTCTTTCTTTGTCCTACATCCCCCAAGCCAGAGAAAACAGACCCTGAGGTCTAAGACACCTGTACACAGCCATATCACTATGGCATTCTGATTTCAAGTCCCAAGCTCTTCTGTATACATCATACACTGAGAAAAACAGCAGAGGAGATGAAAAAAGCTTACAGCGGGTCTCTTTACAACAATTCTATGTGATATCTGCTCATGGTTGAACACAAGGAAGAAATCTCCTGCATTTACCTCTTTTGTAACTTTCCAATACACTGGTTTGGGCTATTAAGGAAATCGATATCCTGTTTATTTGAAATGATTTTTGTTTTTAATTTTCTTTTTCTCCTATTGCTTTCTTTTTCACATTGGTGTATTTCTTCACTCCACCTGAAATGGGTTTCTACTTTGAGCCAGCATCTTCTACCCACTTCCTTAGAATGGGATTGTTGACCTTATTGAGAAACTGCTTGTCTTGTTCTCATACCTAGGACATTGTTTTGTTGTGGTCATAGGTCTTGAACTCAGGGCTGGGCAATCTCTTTGAGCTTTTTCACTCAAGGCTAGCACTCTACCACTTTGGGCCACAGCTCCACTTCCAGTTTCCTGGTGGCTAACTGGACGTAAGAGTCTTACAGGCTTACCTACCCTGGCTGGCTTTGAACCGTGATCCTCAGATCTCAGCCTCCTGAGTAGCTAGGATTACAGGTGTGAGGCACCAACACCCAGAAAGAAACTCAAATCACTCAACTTTGACCATATGTTTATTTTGATGCTTTTACTTAAAGTTGAAAAGGTATCAAGAATAGGTATAAACTATTGAGCACATAGATGCTCTGTGATAGACAACAGAAATAGACACCAGTCCCTACTGAGCACAGCAGGATTACAATTGCTATACATTCATATTTTTACTGACTGTGAAAACCCATTGAGGAGGCCTGATCATCCCATCTGAGAAAGAAGAAACAAGCAGGAAGAACTATGTGAATGGGGAAAGGCCAATCATGGACAAGCTAGAATTTGAGTCCAAGTTTTAGTCACTCTGTGTCCTTTTCACTATGTTATGCTCTTCTTGGGTATTATAATTCAGCAATTTAGTGTGCATGTAGTTTGCTGGAAGAAAGAAATCATTATTTATAGTCACTATTCCATGACTCAGAAACTGTAGATGTTCTGAGAATGTTAGAGCTAGAGATGCTATTAGAAGGAACTTTGGTCAGCTACAATTATACTGAGGAAAATATAAGCTTCAGCAAAACATTGAAGTGACTTGCTGAAGTTACACAGTGCACCAAACAGTGGACCATTAGCTTCCACACACACTCCAGTTTTGTTTGATTGTCTCCAGAGACATTTTTATGGGTCTGTAAGAACACACGAAAATATGTGTTCTCTTTTAGTTCCATTTAAACTCACTAGTCCAACAATGAAAGCTAATCATTGCTTCCAAAGGACCGTTTACAAGCTATCACTATAAATCCAGAACTAAAAAAAATCAGAAGCTGAAATAAATCTATACAAGCAATTTCAATTTTCCAAGGTAGATAAAAAGTAACTTGTTATCAAGAGAAAACTGATAATATCTAGAACATTTTAAACTAAATCGTACTTGGGTTTTAAAAGCAAGGCTTCACTCCATCATTATTACATTAATAGCAACAGAAGTGTGCTATGAATACATTTACTTTGTTCCAAAAATGGACTGTCCATTTTCCCTGGAATCTAAAGCACTCAAGTAGAACAGCTTATTAACCATAGATTGGAAAACTAACCCATACGTCATCAAAGCCAAAAGTACTATATAAAAATAGTGAATTAATGTTGAATACTAGTTCAGTCTTGATTTCCAGGTGCATAACTATTTCTACCACATCGTTATTACATCGTTATTGGACAATAATTGCTATGTCAAAGTAAACGCGTGAAGGGGGATGGGATGCACCATCCTTATTGCCATTACTGCAGGCGAATATGCCACAAAGAATTTAATAAGAGACTAAATAAAGGATTAAGTTAAAAAGAAAAACAGTTCATAAAAAAACATGCAAGAGACCACACACATTTTCATAGTGGTGTGTAGCTTATTATCTAGTGCTGCTCAGGCATGATATTAGAATTCTTTTATACCGGAAGCCAAAAAAATCTCAGAAGTTAACTCAGTAGCCAGCTGCTATATTCAACTTAGGAGTGCCTGGTAACAGGAGCTCTAGAAGTTCCAGATCCCCATACTGCCTAGCCCCTTCTCTGCATGTCCATTGTCCATCACCCTGCTTGCTGTACACTGTATGAATGCATTAACACTCTCACATGCTATTATTCAGTCAGCTACCTTTGGGGAATAATCACAAAGAGTACTTATCATATTACAAAACTGATTATATTTTAGATAAATTTGGTTTAATCAATGGAAATCTCCAAAGGAAATATGGCATGAATTTGTTATATATTTTTCTTTTGGTATAATAACTTGCCTCTCTTGGGCAAATTTTGAGATGCTTTATTTCTAAGGATATGTGTATACACTATTATCTCCTTTCTTCCTTTATGTGTCCTCAAAATCACTCCCTGATAACAGTCCTCCCTCTCAACTGTTCCTTTCAGCTGTACTTAACTAGCTTAACTCTGTTCCATCTCCTTTCTCTTCCTCTCTTTCTCTCATAACACACAAAGAAATATACATATGTATAAATACACACAGAGACACACACACACAAACACAGACACACACAGAGACATCACTCACATGCCTCATACTCTTAATGTTCAGTAAAACTTTGTAAACATTGTTTTTCCAACTTCCTTCTATTTTTTCTTATTTTTAAGTAAACAAAACATCAAATGCTTGTGAAGATGTGAATAAAAAGAAACCCTCATACACTTCTGGTGGGAATGAAAATATGGAAATCCATACGGAGATTCCCACAAAACTAGAGAGATATATCTATGACCCTTTGGGCGTATATCTGAAGAAGTGTGAATCAATTTACAAGAGAGATAAGTGCAGACCCATTTATTGCAGTTTTGTTCACAGCAGCCATGATCTGAAATCAGCCAAGGTGACTAAAAAACCAATGAATTGAATATGTGTGTGTGTGTGTGTGTGTGTGTGTATAAACTGAATGCCAGTGCCTCATGCTTATAATTTTGGCTCCTCAGGAGGACTGAGGTTCGAAGCCAGCCTTGGCAGAAAAGCCAGCCTTGTGAGACTCTATTCTGTCCCCAAAATAACCAGCAAAACACAGGTCTAGAGTAGGGCTCAAGTGGTAGAGTAGTAGCCAAGCAAGCAAGATGAGGAAGTGTGAGGCCAATAGTTCAAACCTTAGTACCATAAGAAAAAAGAAAAGAAAACAAAAGAAAGAACAGAAAAATGGGGTATTACTCAGCCATAAAGAAAAATGAAATTGTATAACTTGTAGAAAAATGAATGGGAGCAGAGGTCAGTATACTGAGTGAAATAAACCAAGTGGTCCCCAGGTTGAAAGACAGGGCAGTTGGTAAACAGCAAGAATATAGGCAGAGTGGAATGCAGAGCAAAGAAGGTGAAAATGTGTATGCTCAATTGAAATATCATTAAAATATTTTGATTAGCATAACAATTATTAATATGATGAATTTTATTGTTATAATTCCATAGATACTTATAGTATACTTAAAATGAGTTCACCTTCTCTCCTCATTCTTTTCCCTCTTTCAAATGATATTATATAGGCTTCATTATGCATCAGGAACTCTCTGTACAAAGACAATCCTCAGCATACATACCCACCCCAAACCCAGATTCTGAAATCCAGAACCATTATCCAGTTGGCAGCTCAACAGCTGTTTAGAACTGGTATGTCCACTAGAACTTAATATATCTCAGTCCAAACTCAGATCACCAGTGTTTCTTTTTGCCAGTTTTTCCTATTGAAAAAAATAGTTCACATATTCCCCGAGGACAGGTTTGTACACGAAAAATTTAAGAAGTGCACACCATTTGTTCATTTTCTTAGTGGGCTATTAGTTTCTATGGACACACTCGTGAGTTTTCATGCTCTGTCTGGCCAAAGTCCCAAGGATGTACAGCCCCTGCTTCCAGCTTTTACAACTCTTACCCACTGCTGCCTGCTAGGCAATCTCTTTTTTTTCTTTTGTATGAAGGACCAGAAACTTTATTGCAATTCAGTTGGCATTCCTGATTAATTTGAAGATAGTTCTGTCCCTAAAATCATGACACATTCATTATGTGTGCTATAGTATTATAAATCTTTCAAAATTTTCTCCTTAAAATTCTTTTTTTTGCATTTTATTGTTATTGTAAAGGTGATACACAGAGGGGTTACAGTTACATAAGTCAGAGAAAGAGTACATTTCCTCTTAAACAATGTCACCCCTTCCCTTGCTCTCCCCCAGTTTTTCCCTCCTGACCCCACCCACAAGTTATATAGTTCATCTTCATCTCTCTCACCCCACATAGGCAGAATCACCACGTATCCACCACTTTCATTTTCTCCTGGCCTTTCCTACTCACATCTGGTTTTAAGGCAAGCCACCTCTGTGTAGGGTTCATAAATTCCTAACTTTTTGATATTCTGACTTACTCTTAGTTCATTAAAAAAAAAAAGGAAAAAGAAAGGAATCCTCCTGTCTAATATTTGAGTAAATCATTGATAGAAAAACTGGAACCATGACTACATGGAAAATATCAAGCTGAGTCCTTGGTTTTTAGAGCAAGAGGAGACTGTGCTGCAATGATGTTTTTGTAGTGAAGACACGGGATTCTGGCACCCCTCTGTCATAAACACCCTCGGTTGGAGTCTAAGCACTGACTTCCCTTACACTAAAATACCCAACAGGGACTGAGTAATAACTAGCAAGGCTGTGGGATTATTTACCTAAACAGGACTCCTCCATTGTCAGAGCCCAGCAGCAATTAATCTGATGTTATGTGTGGCTGCTGTTTGCATGTTTTTCTTAGTCCACAGCTTGAGGCATCCATTTGTTTATTTTGGTTCTTTTTAAAAGGCCCTCTTTGTAGTCTTAGGCACTGTAAGTAGATGGAGTGGAACCAGGAGTTAACGTGTAAAGGTTTTCTCATCTTGGGAGAGTTTCATTTTAAGCTGACTCTCATCTTGGGAGAGTTTCATTTTAAGCTGATTCTAGGTCACGTGTGCACCAAGTTGAGTTTTTGTTTGGACAGAAAACTTCAACTGGGAGGAAGAGAACAGGAAGTGGGACATTCCAGCCCCCAGGCAGCAGCTTCTGCTTGTCAAGTTATTTCTTGACAATAAGGTCAGTGACATTGAGTAAGGGCGTCTCTGGGAAGTAATTTTCAAATTAGACTAAAAGCAACAACAACTAGAAAGGGTTTATTATTAAACTAAGAACAATATGAGCATACCAGCTGAATCAAGTTGTAATATGAGCTTAACTACAAACTGTGTTCCAGGAGACTGTGCCAAGGACAGACAGAGACAGGGAGAAAAACAGGGACAGACTGACTTCTAGGTGGGAGGAAAACGAAGTCCAGATTTGGAATCACCCTGCCTGGATATCAGCTGTTGATTAGCCAGTTTAGGATGATCAGCATCCAGAAGATAGCAGAAGGCTGCTCTTACTGATCCAGGGAAACACATTCAAGTGTTTCTCAGCCATGAAACAACTTTGGAGAGCAAGGAAGGCCAATAGCTCTAAATGGGTGTTTTCTGAACCAGATAGCCATAAATCATGGCCATAAACGCTGCAGATCTCACCTGACAAATACATGTACTCAGGTTGGAGCATGAAAGATCACCTTCCAGGCTTCCCTGAAGTGTGGGGTTAACAATTTCTTGGTATTAACTAACAACTCTTTCTTGTTTCCATTCCATCTCAGAGGAAAGCCCCAGCATACATTGTAACTTATCCTTACACTGGCAAAGAGACTCCATGTAAGCCTGGATGAACCAGAGATTGTCATTTTCATGAAGGACGCTAGTTCTTTACATGAAATCAGAAGAGTCAGTACCATCACTGGGGAGTAGGTATAAACACCATCTAATGTGTGATGATTAGTTTGTGGTTGACTTAGCATGGCCTAGTTTCATAATTCTGTTCATATTCAAATTATAATCAAGTTAGCAACATCATCCAGGAGGAGCTGTGGTAAGTATGCATCTCGTAGTAATACCCCAGAAAGAAGCTGCATGCACCTGGCCAAGAAATCATCTGTAGGATAAAAAAATTCAGGATTTTCAAGTTCATCACAAAGCACAGCTACTTGAAAAAATAATAAACCCTTATTGATGTTCTGGGTTTTTTATAAGCAAGAAAAGATCGTGTATCATATGAGTCTATCTATTTATAGACTCAAAATTACCCAAGTCATCCTTTAGTTATTGTGTTTGGAGTGGCAGATTTTCTCAAAGATCCACTATCACTAGCAGGTTGTTTTGTTATTCGTAATGCCATTTGAGTTTGAGCTACAAGGAAATCTAGCATTAAATGAAAAAGGGTATCTCCTTTCCATGAATTAGCCTTTCTTCAGCCACATCATCAAAAAGTGTGAGAGCACTGCTAATTTCCCAAAATCTTTTCCAGGCTGGTACCAAATGGAGTCAAATAAATCACTGTCTGTCTTTATCTCTGAGTGACTCATGCTGTCTGGGGCCAATTTCATGGGTTTGAAGCCGAGCTGAGTTTTCACTGCTGCCTTTGTCTTTGGATGGCTCAGCTATGCTATGTGAACTCAAAAGCTGTATTTGAACTACGCAACTTGTTGCTGCTTAGCCCATAAAGTTTTGTCTGCTTAGTTCACTGCATTTAACTATTATTCTGATATTTTCTTTGCAGTCTAAAACATAGTCTTAACATACTTCTGGGAAATATGAGTCTATGGTTAACCAATTCCATAACATGGCATATCCTCATAATAAAGACCATCTGTTTTATTTTTTAGAGTAAGGGAAAGACATAAGCTCATTTTAAACATGAAAAAAAAGCTTTTAGTTTTGGTCTACTAGTTAGAAGACAGTTATATATCCAAGATGAGTTAGGGAATTTGAAGGAATTTAGCTAGATGGTTTAAAACAAAATATCAAAAAAAATCCAAAATATCTTTTTCAAAGAAGATAAAATTAGCTCTGCCTTTGTAAGAAAAGGATTGAAATAAAAGGCTAAATTTCATTCTGATAGTCTCTCAGTAGGAGAATTTCCGGGATATGGAAACTGGAGGTTGAAAATCCCAGTTATCAATTATTTATCTCCTAATTCAAGACTGCTTCAGAGTTTCTATAGAGGCATAGTTCCAATAGACGATGACATAATACAAGAATTTCCAAATGGTTTTAAAGAACTATGTTTTTACATGTAACTTTTCTAATGTGCTTGATAAAAATCATGCTTAATGATCATGTAAGCATGTAAAGTTAGCACTCCTCCAATATTTTCATTTCAGAGATTAAAATCAATTTCAACTGAAGAGCCATAAAGATAAGCACTATCAACTGGCTAAGTCATTGTCACAGAGGGACTGACTAACTCAAATGGGTCAGACAACCCATGGGAACAAAATGTTTTTCTCTTAGCCTTTCTGTTAATCAAAAATATTTACCATGGTTTATGTCTTAACATAAGGAACAAGAATTAACAATTATTGCTAGCACTTGTCAAATTCTTTTTTTTGGGGGGGGGGTCTAGTCGTGTGGCCTGAACTCTGTCCCTCAGCTCTTCAGCTCAAGGCTATTACTCTACCACTTGAGCCACAATGCCACTTCTGGCTTTATTTTTCTTTTTGCTTATGTGGTGCTGAGGAATTGAACCCAGGGCCTCATGCATGTAAGGCAAGCGCTCTACCACTGAGCCACCTTCCCAGCCCAACTTGTCAAGTTCTTGAAGGAAACTCTGATAGTAATAAATATATTGTGTTTATTTGGTTATTTGTTTCTGTTTTGAGATAAGATCTTCCATGTAGCTCAGAACTCCAAAGTGATCCAGTGATCCTATAGCTTCAGCTTCCTAGGTTCTAGAATACAGACACTTTCAGCACTTAATTAGTGAAAGTATTTTAAATGATTGTAAAAGGTACATTGAAAATGTTGTATTATAGCAAAAAGAACAAGGGGTCTTATGGTATTGACACTGAGATAAAAATTGACTTAAATGTTCACCTGTGTTCTGGTATTTACTAATACCATGGCCTCAAGTAAGGGGCCCACTCGGTTTTGACGTCTATATTAAAAGCAGGTGGTAGACTTATTTCAGAATGCTATTCTGCAGATGAAGTGAGAGAATATGTATGTAAAGGAGAGACAGTAAGCATTCAGATACCCAGGAGAACCCTTCATTTGTAGAATTCAACTTTTGTAATTAATGAGAACTTGACTCTATACTAGCTGGTGTTCTTCAGTTTCTAAAATAGAAATGAGTTGTTTCTAGGAACATCATAATTTCGACAAGAGGTTTACAGCAAAGTCAACAGAATTCACATCATAACATTCAAGGATCTTCAGGAACCATCCGGTGTCAGGGCATCCCAGACTGGTGCTGAGATTAACATTAGGAGTTCAATGAGTCAATCTCTCTTTTCTCATGATCCAGCTTTGTTTCAGTTGGATTATAGTGACCTAAGTCCACCAGGTAGTATGAGGGGCAGCACATGATTAAACAAATGCACTAATGAGAAAAAAAATGTGAGATGACAACACTTCAGTTACAGAAGTCGTGCAAAACAGGATGTTCTTTCCCCACCACCTCTTCCTCTAATTGACTGGGGATGACAAGTTAGAGTGCTTTAGTGTTTGGCAGCTTATCATCCCAAAAGGAACTTGGCAAGGCAGGAAAATGGAGGTGTACATGAAGATTAGTATTATTTTTTAACTAGAGTTTCCAAGCATTGGCAAAAAGTTCCAAATTCGTGTAAAATTTAACTTAAAGCCGGGCACTGTAATCCTAGCTACTCAGAAGGCTGAGATCTGAGGATCACAGTTCAATGCCAGCCCAGGCAGCAAAGTCTGTGAGACTCTTATCTCCAATAAATCACTAGAAAACCCGAAGCAGTACTGTGGCTCAAGTGGTAGAGCTCTCACCTTGAGCTGAAGAGCACAGGGTCAGCACCCAAGCCCAGAGTTCAAGCTCCACAACTGACCAAATATTTTTTTTTAACTTAAAGCCCTTGCAAGACCTAGTTTCCTGAGAAGTAAGAATTAAAAGTTGCAAGAATTGGTATTATTACAAAGTTCTAAATATTAAGAAATCTTAAGTAGGCAGCTCTTGGGAAGAAATCATAATAAAATGAAAGGTCAATGATAAATCAACAGATACTGATATTCAAGTGTCTGGAGTAAGGCACGTGTTAACATACAATCAACACTTAACCATTGTACAGCTAACCACACTGCTAAGTGGTTATCATGTAGGTTACTATGGAAGCCATATGGAACACACTAATATAAAACAGTTTATAGTGACAGCGACAGATCAGTTAAAATCATATGTGTGTGTGTGTGTGTGTGTGTGTGTGTGTGTGTGTGTATTGTCATCCATGAGGCACACTGCCCCTGAGCTTTTGTGCTCAAGGCTAGCACTGAGCTCCACTTTCTGGTGGTTTATTGGAGATAAGAGTCCCATGGCTCTTCCTGCCTGCAGAGTAGCTAGCATTACAAGCATTACGAATTATTTAGTTTGTAAGTACCAGAACATAGATGAAAATTTGGATCAATATTGGTTTCAATTTCAACCATTTGAAGAATATCATATTTGAGCTTTAAAGGATGAGTAGAAATGTCAAAAGAGCTTCATAGATGAGAATAGCAAGAAATAATGAAGTGGATATGGAAGTTTGGGTGAGGAAAAATAGACTGATGTTGTTTGTAGAGGACCCTATTTTCATATTAAGAATTTTAAATATTGTAGGATGACCCAGATGATAAAGTGCTGCTGAGATTTATGCATGGGGGCAGTCCAAGTCAAGGCTGTGTTTTAGTTAGATATGTAGATAGCATTGCAAGGGATGCATTTGAGAGAGACATTAAGGAGAAAGAAGAGTTTAGAAAATGTTTCAACATTTCAAGCAAGAGATGATAAAGACCAGAACTAAGGTTGAGGTAGGAATGGAGAAAGGAAATTAATTTAAGAAGTGTTTGGAGGCAGTCAAGATAAATGATAGGCTTTGTAATGCAAAGTGAACTCCTGGATTTCTAACTTGGGTAATTGAGTATGTGGAAGTCAGCAAGGGAATAAGAATATTTTAAGTGGAGCCAATGAAATAAGATGAAAATTCAATACAGCTATTGGAGACCAGTGAATTATGTCAGTGACAATGACCAATAAGCAATGAATGAGGAAATCTAAAAAACAATTGCATGCACATGCACACGCAAACACACACACACACACACACACACACACACACACACAAAGAAAATGGAGAGGGAGAGTCATTAGCAAATAGGTGTTGCTTCAATTAAAAGGGACATTTATCATCATCTATTTGAGCTGCTATAACTAAAGTATCATATATTGGATGGTTATAAATCACATAAACTTCTCATAGTTCTAGAGGCTGGGAAATGTAAGATCAGTATGCTAGCATATCTAGTGACCAATAAAGACCTCTTATAGACAGGTCTTTTGAAAGGAGTTAGGTAGTTCTCCAAGTGGTTTTTTTTTTGTTTTCTTGTTTGTTTATGTTTTGTTTTGTTGTTGTTGGTGGTGGTTCTGGAGCTTAAATTCAGGCCCCATGCTATTTCAGGAGTTCTACCACTTGAGGCATTTCTACAGCCCATTTTTTGGTTTGATTTTTTAAATTATATTTTATATAAAGCCTTAAGATTTTGTCTGAGGCTAGCCCAAGACTAATTCCATCATACTATTTATTCCTACTGTATAGTTGGGATTACAAATGTATAGAACCATAATTTATATGTTGAGATGAGGGTCACTCACTATTTCTTTCCCTAGTCTAGCCTCAAATCATGATTTTCCACATCATTACTGCGTAATTGAGGTTACAGGCATTTGCAAACACACGCAATGCCTTTGAGACCTTTCTTACAAGGACACTAAGCATATTCAAGAGGTCTTTACCCTGCTGACTCAATTCTTCTCAATGGCTCCACCTTCATTGGGGAAGTACAAGTATTCATATGGTAGCAATTTTACTAAGAAGCAATTATAGAGTGAGATTAGTGTGGGGGTGGACATAACTGAAAGGTATGCAGCTTTTGTACTGAGGACTGAAGAGGGCTCAGGAGGAAGACAGGCAGGGTGGTACAGTCAGAACTAGAAGGGTAGAGTTTTATGGATATTAAGAGAAGAAATGGCTTCAAAAGTATAAAACAGCTTGGCACTGATGTCTCAACTTGTAATTCTAGCTTCTCAGGAAGCTGAGATCTGAAAATTGCAGTTCAAAACAAGCCCAGACAGGAAAATGTGTGAGATTCTTACCACTAATAAAAAAGCTGAAAGTAAAGTTGTGGCTCCTTAAGTGAAAAGTTAAGGTACAGCACCCTTGCCATGAATTGCAGCCCCAATATCAGCATATAAAACATAATCATCCATAGCAAGATAAGAACAGCATCCCTAGGACTTAGCAACTAATAAGAGGTGTTGATCTTTGAGGGACCTATGACAGTATAATGAAGTATCATCATGAGGCTAGAGAGGAGACAATCTTATATGGGGAATCAGATGAAAACGACTGTTGTCATGATTGAGACAAATATAGAAAGACATGTTCCTTTTGCTAAATAATATCAATGATATTTCAGATTCAAGAAACCTACACTTTGTTCATATTCATTTAAAAGTATAATTCCTTCCCCCACCAACTCTTTCCTTGATATGTCTAACAACCTTCAATTTGGATCGATGGTGCTTTTCCTGACTTTCCAGCCAATGTTTCTGCTGGCACCAATAACAAGCTACAAAGTCAGCAACATAATGGGAGTAGGAAATAGGAGCAGAGGAGACAAAGCCTAGAAAAATCTAGATGGGGCAATGACTTCATGAAAGGGGCCCATGTTGGCCTGTCTGCTTTTCAGTATTAAAGCCAAGTGGGCTGGGCTCTTTTGAAATGTAACTTGCAATCTTAAATGCTAAATCTTAAATGTAACTGTAATCTTAAATGCTAAGACAGCATAATCCTTACAATAAGAAGAGTAATAAAGCATCAACTTGGTCCAGTTTAAAAGTTATTTCCCATACTATCTATAAGCAATTACTTAAATATCTCTTTTCCCAGTAGAAGGTAGCACCTACTAATTATTGTTCAGCTGCATGTCTTGTGTGGACTCTTCCTCCACCAATACCAAAGGTGGTGAAATCAAGCAAGTTTGACAACACTCTGGGTGTCCGGGGCTGTCTGTAGCTGGCTTACTAACTCTGCCCAAGATTCAGTGCCAGATTCTTCTTGATTATTGCTGTGACAGAAATTCAGGGCACAATCAACACATAAAGTAAGCATGTTTACTCTTATCTCTTACATATGCTTATTTCACAAGTTGTGCATTATTATTTTTATAGTTATCTTCATTGCTGAATTGAATGCGATGTTAAAATCTAAATATAATGGACCTTTGAGAAATAAACTGGTATAAAGCATCAACTAAGATTGAATGTCAACAACTGAATTATGTTTTGTAGTTGCTTTACAAAGTAAAATCTTACACACATAGAACTCTTTTCTATTTATAATATTGGAAAAGTCTCAGGAATATATATATATATATATATATATATATATGTAGTTGTTTTTTTTTTGTTTTCCCTAAATCTCTACCTTCCCCTTTGTGGCTAAGCACTCCCCACCCCATTTTATGAACAAGACCTTTTTCCTTTTCCGTATGAAGTCTATGTACCAAAATAGTCTATTCACTCCTTATCTATCCACCCAGTTCTAACCAATGTAAAGGCACACTGCATTACACAGATAAATTAAATATTCTGGCTCTGAGGAGTGAAGCTTTCCTGTGATGACAAGGTTCAAGAACAATGAGGTGAGCTGCTCCATCCACTCATTGGCAAAAATAGATGATCCTTTAAGTCTAGAATTGAGATGCCTGCAGGTCTGATGATAAACGAACTTTCTGAGCCCTGGTTATTAGGCCTGTGCATTTTCTCTTTAAACTATGCATATCTTAACAGTAATGATTTTACTTTATATATATATATATATATATATATATATATATATATACAATTACTTTTTCAATATGTTGATATGATAAGTATATATATATATAGTTTATTTATGGTTAAGTTCGAAGGAAGGAGGAGGAGGGATATCAAGAAAGGAGGGGAGGAGATCAATTCTTCACAAATTCGGTGAAAACGTTGAGTGCAATTAGCAAACTGATTAGAAGGCACAAAGCAGCAAATGTATTTTCCTGGTGGTTTCTGTACATAAGTGGCAGTGTTTAGATCATTATTTTGCTTTTGAAAGCTAACATTAAATTTCTCAAGAATGTCAAAGATGAATTTAGATTGAGTGAAATACTCACAAAATGCCTATCTTGAACATTAACTTATCAACTAAGCACCTTAAACTTCCTTTCATTATGATTCTTTCAAGTTACATGAAACCTGATTCTATACCCAGTCTCCTTCCTACTACTTCCCCAGGAGAGTCTAATAATCGCCCTAATAGAACCCGAAACTAATTAAAGTTCTAGGAAGCTGTGCTTGTGCAAGAGCTCTCAAGGCAACTGAGTCAAAACTGAAGATTAACCTGCTGAGAAACATTTGGGTTGTTTCCTAGCTCTGGGAACATGGCTAAATTGGCATACATAAAGTGTCTTAGAGCCCTAAACTGCCTGTTTTGTAGCTGACAATTTCAGAATAAGATGGTGACATTGGGAAACATTTTCTAAAGCCCATTCCTAACTTGTTGGTACAATATTCCATGTATTGGTACCAGTGATTCATTTAATAAGTGCTAACTTAAAACATTAAATAGAAGACAAATTATCTATTTTTGTTTTTCTGGCATTGAGGATTGAACTCAAAGCCTCAAATTCTCCTTAGGCTTTTTCTGCTCTGTTCCATCATTTTCAGCTACAACTCCACACCTAGTTTGTACTTGTTAATGCAAGATAAAAGTCTCGAAGATTTGTCTGTTTAATCTAGTGGTAGAACACTAGCCTTGAGCATAATCTCAGGAACAGTGCCCAGATCCTGAGTTCAAGACCCAGAACTGGCAAAAAAAAAAAAAAAAGATTTGTTTGCCTAGGCTGATTTCAAATTGTGACTTTCAGATCTCAGCCTGCTGAGTACCTAGAATTATAGGCCTGAGCACAAACAGGCACTAGATACAAATGGCCATTTTTCTGAGAAAGATTCTTGGTAGTCCTTTTCTAGGAAAGAAATCATTAACTAACTACCTGAGAAAACTTATATTTAAAAAAATCTATGTTATATTCCTAATATATATTAAGAGCCTGTAGTTCGTTAAATGTATTTGGATATACAAATGTACTAATGCCTAAGAATATTAAAAATTAATAAGCCACAGCCATCTTATATGTTAATAGACACACAATTCTCTCTCACACGCATGCACACATGCACACACACACACACACACACACACACACAGCATTGCAAAACCATCCTAAACAATTATCTGCCTCCACCATTCCTACTGCTACAAGCTACCAGCCCAACATTTATTTCCCCATGAGGTGGTGATATTTTTCTTCACCTGAAAAACCCTCATACCTAAGCAGTGAATGTAATGTCCTGGATCAAAATATGGGGCTAGCACAGAAAGGACTATATAACGTAATAATTTAGCAAAGTCATTTTAAATACACAGGGCAAATTGGATAATGCATAGTAGAATCAAAAGCCTGATCTTTGTTCACACTATTGTTTCCAAAAAAATGTAAAATTTCATGTCAGTGCCAAACCATACAATGACTAACCAGAGAAGCCAATAAAACATGACAGATCCTGTGAGATCAGGTTAACAATGAAAGCCTATAGGCCTTGGTAGATAAGGCCTCAAGGTCTCTTGCCATCTACCACCTAGAACTGTTATTAAGGACCAACGCAGACAATCACAGCATTGATGGTCTTTCACTTCTTTAAAGAACTCCTATGGTATTCGAAAAGCAGTGTGCAATAGTCTTTCATACTGAGAAATAGAAGAAAGTACAAGAACAGAATGTAAGGTCTTCAGTGGCTCTTTTCAACTTTTCAATTATTTAGTATTTGTATAAAGCACTTTCTAGTTCAAGGAAGCCTGTGAGAAACTTGGAGGAATTCGATGTCTGGTAACAATCTTGTAATTGTCCATTTAAAACAGAGAAGTTTTGAGTACAAACAAACCTCAGTATATTGGAAAGACAACCTGATGGTTTCAGAACATAGAAAGATATTTTTATGCTGTTGCCTAGAAACCACTGATAGAGGGACACTCTAAAGTATAGATACTAACATCCTGGTTTTTATCTTCTCATAGAACATAAGACAAGTCAATTCTAACAGTCCTTAATAACCTTGTCCCCTAAAGAGTGATATTTACACCCTCTCCCTTCTCTAAGATTAATTAGAAAACCAGTTGAAAAGGTATCCTGACTACTTCTCAATCTTTTAGCTAAGATCAGCTGAAAAGGTACCATAACATATCTTTTTGAGATAGAAGGCTTATGGCCCATTTCCGAAAGTCATTTCCTCTTTCTCTTTCTGCATGGGTCTTACTTCCTTAAAAATATCTAATGTTTAATTCTGTATTAGTTGAATACTGGGGAACAGAGGAACACCTCTATCCCCACCCTTCCCATTGAGTTGTGACTCATTCTCCCACAGCGCTACAAAGGATTTCTTTGGAGGTTTAATATCAGATTGCTCACTTCGGTAGCAGATCCAATCTCTGGAACATCATGAGTGTATGAATAGTATCATGGTAGCATTCATTGGGTTAAGCCCAAAAGTCCAGCCAAGTTTTCATACAAGGTCTGCTGGCCTTCTTAGCTATCATTGGAACAATGAATCTACTTCAGTTTAAAATATTGCTTCCTAGTAAATCCTAGCTTTCTTTTTGAGGGGAGGGAAGCAAGATAGATCTGAATTTTTTTCTGTCAGTCATAGGGCTTAAACTCTGGGCCTGGGCACTGTCCCTTAGCTCTTCAGCTGAATGCTAGCACTCTACCATTTGAACCACAGCACCACTTCTGGTTTTCTGGTGGTTTATTGGAGATAAGAGTCTCATGGATTTTGCTGCCCCAGCTGGCTTTGAACTGTGATCCTCAGATCTCAGCCTCCTGAGTAGCTAGGATTATAGGCATGAGCTACCAGCACCTAGCTGAATTCAAATCTTGACACACGGACATCACCATTAGCTACATGGCTGTTCTTTTTACCTCAAGCTCCTCAGCATTAAAGTAGGATAATAATAAGAAGAACAGCATCTAATGTCAGAGCTGTTGAAGGATGTGAGAGAAGCAAATGCTTGGCACATGAACCTTACCAGTAACTAAAGACAGTAATGAAGGCAATTTCACTTTATGTTTATTATGTCATGTGAATCATGGCAGATGAGAGAAGAGCTATGGCTAGTAATAAATGCTCATCTTGATGGAAGGGCTAGGGCATTGAGGCCAGTACAAAGGAAGTATAGAGAAGCAGAAGGCAAACTAATACTAAAAATGACAAGAAGTATGTCCTTAGGAAGGTTCAGATTAAACACTTGGCCTCCAGGAATCTCATGAATAGGAGGAGCTGTGATGGCATGAATTAAGTCATCCTTTTCCTCCTCAACACAGATACAAGCTGAATCTTACTGTACTTCATTATCAATGAAAATAGAGATTGTTATGTGCCCCCAGTGGCAGAGTATGTCTGATCCAGGACATACCTAGAGAAACAATTTGATTTATAACCTGAGGGACATGTTTGCTTCTGGTAGCTGCCCCCTGTATCAATCATTTTGCATGGCTCACCAATGGTGCTGTAAGCACACAAATGACCCATGGCAGAACACAGATTCTCTATCCTTGCAAGTTAAACTACACTTGAAAGAGTGCAAAGATCTGGAAAAATAACATGATTTTTCACCTATAGAAGGTTTTTATTGTTTATGAAAATAAAAATAATGTACTTGGAAATCACCTTCGCTGTGGCTGGTTGTATTGATCATTAAAGACAACGTGGGTACTTGTTTGGGGGATATTTTTCATAAGGAAACATTATTTTAGTTTTTTTTAAACCTTTTGTGTTAATTATTGCTGATTCATTTGCACCCAGGCCTCGGTTTCTTCTAGAATACTTTGATGAAGCATTCCTATGGTGTATCACAACACCAGGAGCCCTGGGACAAGAAGTGACTACTCATGTGAAATGCAAAGATCAGGTGGAGCTCAAGGTAGAGGAACAATGCATTTCTACCAGTCACCCACAGGGCTTCCCAGATGCAGCACTCCCAGCCACCGCCCAGCTTTTCTTTAAAAATATATATATATATATATATATATATATTTAAATATATGTATGTGTATGTGTATATATACCACATTTTCTTGCTCCATTTACCAACTGAAGGGCATCTGGGTTGGTTCCATATCTTAGCTATGCTGTGATAAAAGTTGTGCTTGTAGCTTTAGTATGGCCTTGTTTGTGATCATCTGGGTAAATGCCCAAAAGTGGGACTGCTCTATGTGTAGTCTTTTTTTTTAATTTTATTTTATTTTATTTGTGAACATACTGTACAGAGGGGTTACAATTACATGGGCAGGATAATGCATACATTTCTTACCAAGCATTGCAGCCTCCTCCTTTGTTTACCCTTCACATCCTGTGTAGTCTTTTGAGGAACTTCCATAGTACTTTCTAAAGTGGTTGAACAAGTTTACACTCCCACCAACAATGTAGTAGGGTTCTCTTCTGTCCACATCCCCTCCAGCATCTGTTGTTATTAGATTTCTTGATTATAGACATTCTAATTGGGGTGAGGTGGAATCTCAATGATGTTTTGATTTGCATTTCTTTTATGACTAGAGAAGTTGAGTATTTCTTCATGTGTCTATTGGCCATTCTTATTTCCTCTTCAGAGAAGTCTCTCTTTAAGTCTTTAGCCCAGTTATTAATTGGGAGGTCATTTCTTTGAGGATTTGTTGTTGGGGATTTAATTTTTGAGTTCTATGTATATTTTAGATATGAGGCCCTTGTCTGTTCTATGGTTAGTGAAGATCTCCTCCCAATCTGTGGGCTTTCTATTGATCTTGCTAGCTATGCCTTTTGCATGCAGAAGCTCTGCAGTTTCATGCAATCCCATTTGTCCAACCTTTCTTTGATTTGTTGTGTTTCTGGGTCTTTATTAAGAATATTTCGGCCTGTGTCAAGGAGCCCTAGAGTTTCTCCTATTCCTTCCTGTAATGTTTTCAGGGTGTCAGCTTTTACTTCAAGGTCTTTGATCCACTTGGAGTTGATTGTACCACCCAAGTTTTCTATGTTCACCCCAGTAACCAGTTTGCTTGCAGGTGAGCACACTGTCCTACACTCTTTCTACACTTTTTTTTTTTTGTCAGTTGTGGGGCCTGAACTCTGGGCCTGGGCGCTGTCCCTCAGCTCTTCAGCTCAAGGCTAGCGCTCTACCACTTGAACTACAGCACCACTTCCGGCTTTTTCTGCTTATGTGGTGCTGAGGAATCAAACCTAGCACCTCATGCATGCAAGGCAAGCACTCCACCACTGAGCCACCTTCCCAGCCCTCTTTCTACACTTTTTAAATCAAATAGCCAATCAAAAAGATAAAGGTTTCAGTGGAGGCCAGTCACAAATCCTCTCTTCCCACTCAGGACATCAGCCCTGTTTCAGCGCCTATAAGTTCCCTGGAGACATGACTCTGACTCTCCCACATTGCTTCCAGTCAGACTTGACTTTTTCAGGCTTCCAGGCTAAGCCCTGGCTCTCTGTCCCTTTTCTGTATAATCTAGGAGACTGTAACCAGAGAGATGGGAGCTGCTCTTGGATGCCAGCAGAGGTCACCATCAAAAAAAGCTTGCCTGTAAATGACTGTAATCTTTAATAGCTTCTAAGGGCCTTTCCCCTTTCATTAGTCATTGCTCCACTCCCAGGAGCGGACAATGCTGCCATTCTTTTCCTTCTGATGTCAAGGCCTTACTTGCTGCAGTCTCCTTTGGAGCAGCCACACTTGATACTCATTGAACTTTCTCCTCTGCCCTCAAAGTCCCAGGGTGCACAGTACAGCATGGCATGCAGTTCTCTATGCATTCAAAAACCCAGAAATAAAACTGTCATGCCTGTTTTTTTTTAATTTAATTCTATTTTGTTGTGAAGGTGATGTACAGAGTGGTTAGTTACATAAGCAAGGTAACGAGTACATTTCTTGTCCAACATTGTCCCCACCTCATTTTTCTCACACTGTCCCTACCCCCCCAAGTGCTTTTTTCCCAAGTTATAAAGTTCATTTCCAACTTAGCATTTTGTGAGTTTCATTGGTTTACCTTCGTTTCACCATTTTGTTATATATGTATATACTAATTCTTACAAATAAGGGAAACATAGAGCCTATGCTTCCTTGGGTCTGGCTTACTACACTTAATATTATTTTTTCCAAGTCTTTTGTCATGGCTGTTTTTAGGTGTATTGTCAGGACACACAGACACAAAGGCACAGACACACACAGACACAGTCACAGACAGACACACACAAACACACACACACAAACTCACAAGCTCCTAAGGACTTTCCCACCATTTTTTTTAAGGTCTTTACTATTTTAACAAACGTCATCTCCAATCCCTCTTATTAGCTGTCACCCCAATGTTGTTCAAAGGCAAATTCCTTTTGGGAAGGAATTTGTTTTATGTCTTTGGATTACCCAAACCCATTTGAGGAAAGATGAAAGAATCTGTCCTTTTTAAAACATTTTTCTCCCCATATCTTGTTCTAGATAGCTTGTAAATCATAAGTCAAAACTTCTTTGTCTAGACCAAGCTCTGGTTGCCAGCTTATAATGCTAGTTTCTCAGGGGACTGAGATTTGAGGATTGTGGTTCAAAGCCAGCCTAGGCAGAAAAGTCTGTGAGTCTCTTTTCTCCAATTTGACAGTAGGGGGTGGGGCTGTAAGCTAGAAGTTGAGCTGTGGCTCAAGTGGTCCAGTGCCAACCATCAGAGAAAAAGCTAAGGGACAGCACCCAGGCCATCAGTTCAAGCCCAAATACTGGCACACACATACAAGAGTCAAGCCTGCTTGTCTGAAAGAGCTTCTATTTTATTTATTTATTTGTTTATGTATTTATTTTGGGTCTGGTCATGGGGCCTGAACTCTGGGCCTGGACACTGTCCCTCAGCTCTTCAGCTCAAGGCTAGCGCGCTACCACTTGAGCCACAGTGCCACTTCTGGCTTTTTTCTTTTTGCTTATGTGGTGCTGAGGAATCGAACCCAGGGCCTCAGGCATGCAAGGTAAGAGCTCTACCACTGAACCACCTTCCTAGCCCCTCTAATTTATATCCTGCCCTGAAAGATGGCTCCAGTCATATGGAGATCTCAACCCTGTCTTCACTATTGAGCCCGAACAAAATAAAGTCAGGAGTACAATTGCCCTACTTAAACATAAGCAAATGAAGTATTTTGTTGTTGCAGGCTGTTTTTGGGTACTCGTTTGCATAATTGCAAGACTTTTTGATTCTCTTTGCCAGCAAAGGACTGGCTCCTAGCCCTGCAATTTGCTTTGAGAGAAATCTGAAAGTGAAGAAGCATATTTCTTCAGTTAGCCTAAAATTCAACCTAGTTTGCTGTTGCTCTAAAAGAAAACCTTCTAAAGGTAAATAAAGTCAATACCTATTATTTTAGTATCTGAGTCTTTAAAAAGTGGGATAATTTACTGAGGAATCTGAAGACTTAAGTTCTCATTCAAGGTCATTGCCTGAATGGTCCTCTACAAAATAAATGGTGGCCGGGGGAGATGGTGAGGGAGGAGAGGAATAAAGCTTCATTACTGTTACTCAGACAGCTCTTGCCCACCTGCCAAAGGTCAGGAGGAGACAAACAAGCAAACTCAAATCTAGCAGGGAGAGGACAGACCTTCCTTGAAACAAAGGAGTGTATTTATTGGCTGAGGAACACACTCTCTCTCTCTGATGTATTTTATGGTTGCTCAATTTGTTTACATGGTAACTCATTTATCTGCTGCTTTTTGTTCTTTGGTGAAGATAGATGATCCAGTTGAGCAAATCTTTGTCTCTTATGAGCTCATCTGCTCCTGCCGTCTACACCACACCTATAATTATAATTATGGCCCACTGCTTATTTGGATGCTGCAATCCTTTCTGCTGAAACCAATTGTAAGTTCACAAGATGAGTGACTCTGAAAACAGAATGCCTCAACTGATAGAATCTGCTTCATTAATCCCTTTCATTGATGATTCTGGCTGCAGTTAACCTCCTATTAAGAGAAGGTGCTTCTCATTTTTTTCAAATAAGTATCCTTGCATTTTCAAAGGAATTCTGACATTAGTAACTAACTGGGACTCTGGCAAAGTATAATGAGGTGAGGTTTTTTGAAAGACAACTAATAGGGAAATAAAAGAAATTGCTAAATCATACTCAGGTATTTTATACATGGAAGTCTATATAGAATCACTAGAATTAACTGACCAAGAGATAGACTTAGCAAACCATTATCAGTCAGCTTTATTTTGAACATCTTTATTTTCTTTCTTTCTTTCTTTCTTTCTTTCTTTCTTTCTTTCTTTCTTTCTTTCTTCCTTCCTTCCTTCCTTCCTTTCTTCTTTCTTCCTTCCTTTCTTCTTTCTTCCTTCCTTTCTTCTTTCTTCCTTCCTTCCCTCCTTTCTCTCTTCTTTCTTTTTTCCTTCCTTCTTCCTTTCTTCCTTTCTCTTCCTCTCTTTTTCTTCCTTCCTTCCTCTCTTTCTCTCTCTCTCTCTTTCTTTCTTTCTTTCTCTCTGTTTCTTTCTTTCTTCCTTTCTTTTTTCTTTCTTTCCCTCTCCTCCCTTTCTTTTCTCTCTCCCTCTCCCTTTCTTTTTCTTTTTCTCCTTCCCCCCACCTCTCACTGTCTCTCTTTCTGTCTCTGTCTCTCTCACAGACACACACACACACACACACACACACACACACACACACACACACACACTAATGCTTGAAGCCAGAGCCTCATACTTTTGCTTTGCTTATTCCCCTCAAGGCTGACACTCCACTACTTGAGGCATACCTCAACGTCCAGCTTTTTGCTGGTTAATTGGAGATGAGTATCTTATGGACTTTTCTGCACAAACTGATTTCAAACTGTGATCTTCAGATTTCAGTCTTCTGAGCAGCTAGGATTACCAGGGTGAGCCACTATCTTTCTTATGTATATATTTCTTATATATCTCAACACAAAGAGACTCTGCTGCTAATAAATAATTCATCATTATAAGTAGTCCACTCTTAAGAAGCAGTATCCTGAGGGTTTTATAAATTCACTTTCATTTACCTGCAAAAAAAAAGTTAACACAGAACTTTTGTGCTTCAATTATAGGGAGACTTAGAGACAGGCAGACTTTGTGCTAAGTATCTAAGTTTCTTTGTTTTCTGAAAGGGCATTGTTTCTCTCTGATAGAATGCTCTTTCTGAGATGCATGATAGAAAGAGGAATATGTGATTACTGTGTTTGCATGCAGTACGCATTATAGCTTCTTTTTCTCCCAGTGCGATTTTTTTTAATCCACATAAAGCAGATCAGACTCCCCCACCCCACCAAGCTTTCATTTCCAGAATCTGAGCCCAAATATTACTGCTCTCAATTGGTCTATTGTATCTCTGTCAGACAAAGGGTTTAGTCAAAGGCAGTGGCATTTCAACTTTTTATCCTGCTGCAAATAACTGGTCATACCATAAGATTTTTATTCTCCTTCTGGTAGATCAAATAAAATAGAACTTGGGAAAACGTAAGAGACAAAATTGAGATGAATAAGAATCTTGAAAAACATTTATAAGGTGATTTTTTTATTCTTTTTTTTAATTTATTTATTTTTTATTTGTGAACATACTGTACAGAGGGGTTACAATTACATGGGCAGGATAATGCGTACATTTCTTACCAAGCATTGCAGCCTCCTCCTTTGGTTTACCCTTCACATCCCTTCCCAGCCTCCCCACTCCCCCCCAATCCCAACCCTTCTCCTCCCCACCCTTCTCCCCCCGCCCCCGACCGACGTTGTAAAGCTCGTTTTGGACATGACAACTTATACTTCTTGTTGTTGCATCAGGTCCACCTGTATACTTAAACAACTGTTTTTTGCTCCCTCTCCTCCACAAGTTATACTGACATCAAATATAGTGAAAGCAGGGGTTATACTGTGGGGGAGGGACATACAAAGCAACAAAGAGATAATCTTATAAATGCGTTAGAAACACATGCATGAAAGAAAAAACATTAAAATACATGTCTAAGGGTTCATTTTCCTGACATCACATTATCTGACCTTTTCCGCTTGACTCATACATATACTAGATATTGCAAATAAGGGAAACCATGGGACCTATGTTTCTTTGGGCCTGGCTTACTTCACTTAATATAATTTTTTCCAAGTTTTTCCATTTCCTAACAAATGTGGCAATGTCATTCTTTCTGATGGAGGCATAGAATTCCATTGTGTATATATACCACATTTTCTTGATCCATTCATCTACTGAGGGGCATCTGGGTTGGTTCCATATCTTAGCTATGGCAAATAATGCTGAAATCAAAGCAGACACTCTGAAAACATTACAGCATGGAATAGGAGAAACCCTAGGTCTCCTTGGCTCAGGCCGAAATTTTTTGAATAGAGACCCGGAAACACAACAAATCAAAGAAAGGTTCGACAAATGGGACTGCATAAAGTTGCAGAGCTTCTGCAGGGCAAATGACATAGCTAGCAAGATCAATAGAAAGCCCACGGACTGGGAGAAGATCTTTACTAGCCATACAACGGACAAGGGTCTCATATCTAAAATATACTTGGAACTCAAAAAATTAAACCCCCCAACAACAAATCCTCAAAGAAACAACTGCCCAATAAACAAGTGGGTGAAAGACTTCAAGAGAAACTTCTCTGAAGAAGAAAGAAGGATGGCCAATAGACACATGAAGAAATGTTCAACATCCCTAGCCATAAAAGAAATGCAAATCAAAACAACATTGAGATACCACCTCACTCCAGTTAGAACGGCAAAAATCAAGAACTCTAACAACAACAGATGCTGGAGGGGATGTGGACAGAAAGGAACCTTACTTCATTGTTGGTGGGAATATAAGGTGATTTTTTTTGTTGCTTTCAATGTCCCTTCCCCACGGTATAACCCCTATTTTTCACTGTATTTGATGTTGGTATAATTTGTGGAGGGGAAGGGAAAAAACAAATTGGTTAAATAGAGATACAAGTGAACTCATGGCAATATTGAGATGTACAAGTTGTTGAAAAATGAACTTTACAACTTTGTCGGGGGAGGGGGAGAGATGGGAGGGCAAGGATGGTAAGGGGAAACAAAGGAGCAGGCAACAATGCTTGATAAGAAATGTACTCATGGGCTGGGAAGGTGGCTCAGTGGCAGAGCGCTTGCCTTGCATGCCTGAGGCCCTGGGTTCGATTCCCAGCACCACATAAGCAAAAAGAAAAAAAAGCCGGAAGTGGCGCTGTGGCTCAAGTGGTAGAGCGCTAGCTTTGAGCTGAAGAGCTGAGGGACAGTGCCCAGGCCCAGAGTTCAGGCCCCACAACCGGACCAAAAAAAAAAAAAAGAAATGTACTCATTACCTTGCCCATGTAATTGTAACCCCTCTGTACAGTATTTTCACAATAAAAAAACATTAATAAAAATGAAGCTTGAATAAACAAACATTCTCTAAGATGTACATACAAAAGTGATAGGTACTGGTTATATTGGTTTTTCACAAGGGCCCCCTGGCATCTGCCATTTAGTTTATTTGGGTTTTAGGGCAATGAGAACAAAGTACTTTACTTCCTGATTTCCAGATCTTTATAAAGGCTATGTTCAAGGCCTTTACATGACATGTCTATTCACTAGATAAAGCACCATCGGGATCATGTGGAATTTTGTTGGGAATGCCTGTCCTCAGACCACACTCATGAACTGCTCGTTGGAAAAACCAGGGCTGCTAACTTCATCAGCCCTTGAGCTAATTCTCTTACCCACTCAATTGGTTTAGACCCAACCTACTGCTCTCCAGGTTTCCTTCCACAATGATTCTTCATAGTCTCCAGAGAAGTCCTTTAAAATACTGTATTAATTGTGGCCTGTCTTTTCTTTAAACTCTTCCATGGCTGTGGAAGAAGGCATTCTTGGTATTTAAGGCTCTTGACTTGCTGGTCCCTGGTTAGCTTTGCTGCTCTATTTCTCCCCATCCTTATCACTGTCTATCACCTACCAGCCCACATGTGCACAAAGATGTATTCACAAAAGTGCATGCACTAATAGCTCCACACCCACAAGGCATTAGTGATTCTGAACTCCATGCAGTTCTGCTGACATCTGAGTCCTGTCCACCTCCTCTTCTTGACAGGCTCTGTCTTCTTTCTCACCTATGTCTCTCACCTCTCTTTATCTGAGTAGCCCCTTCTCCTCCTTCCTGGTCCTGTCCTTTCTCAGTTACATCCTCCAGAAACTTTGGTCCAAATGCTCCATATATGCCACCTTCAGCGAGGATCTCCTTCTAGATATGACCACAGAATTCTTCACACTGTTACTGTTACCTTCACCATGCAATTAATGATCAATCCTAGGTCACAATTACTTTCTTATCTTTGTCCTTCCTACTATACTAGAAATATCTCCATGGAAGTGACTGTTACAAATTTGATATCCCGCTATCTAGCATGGACTTGGTCTGTAATAAACATTTAATAATTCTCTGTTGAATAAATTCATGGTGGGTGGCTAAGTAAGTGAATGTACAGATGAACAGAATTAGGTCAGGGGAGAGTGGTGGCCTGACACAAGTACTTTGTGGAGATTAACACTCTAATCTATTGCCTAATCTGGTGACCTTGCTATTAAATCACCCTGGTTTTCAGACTGAAGCAAAAATCTACCGGATTACTCTATTTGTCATCTGTTTGCTCTAAAGAAAAAAAAATCGAACGAGGTAGCCCCTTAGACTAGTACAATTTGTTGCAGATTTACCAACTCAATACTCATTTTATAATGAGGTAACCTAATGAAGTAACCTACCATTAGATGTACTGCCTCCCACAGTCCCTGGCATGGGTACCCATCTACCTGAACGTATCGTATAGAGGTTCCAGAGCCTGACTAGATGCCAGTGTGTTATTGGCCTGGAGGAGCTAAAGAGGTGGGTAATAAGTGTCCTATACTGGTTAGGTCACCTTTCTTGGTGAGAATGAGGCTCTGGTTTCAGATTGATGGTTCAAATCTCACCCTCACCCTAACAGTAACATGGAATCCTCAATTCCTTCATCTACAGAGCATAGGGACAAATTATCTAATGAGGGCTAAAGAAAGATGATTTTAAAAAAGCACAATGTCATATACAGAGTGCTTGATGAACATGAGAGAAGAAGGAGGGGGAGGGGGAGGAGGAGGAGGAGGAAGATTTCAAGTAATACAACACTGAACAATTTAGTCCCCAGGTTCAGCAATGACTAGGTATAGAAATCTTGTCAGAATGCAAGTTAATATCTATTTTAGGCTTGACAGGAAAGAAAAAGAGCCAAAACTCAAGCTCTGGTTCAAGTAGTCCAGTGCCTTCCTTGTGGGAAAAAGCTAAGGGACTGTACATAGGCCAAGAGTTCAAGCCCCCGCACTGGAACACATGAGAGAAAGAGACAAGGTTAAGATGACACTAAAAGGCATTGTTTCTTATTTATGTTATTGTAATTTTTTCTAGGTAAAATCCTCTGATATAATTTAGATTTCAGTTATTTATTATTAATATAATGACACACTAATGTAAGTTGTTTTGCTAAAGGCAGAGCATTTAGAAATCAATTTTTTTTCTTTCACAAAGATGGAGCATCCTATTACCTCAAAAATTTAAAACACCCAGAAGATTTTGTAGTTGCAAGGAGAATGTCTGCACAGGCTGCAGAGGGAGAATATGGCTGACATGTCCACATCAGATTCTTCCTTCCTGCTCAGCTAGTTTGTGGTCACTGCACCCTTTGGAATGATATAAGCACTAAGCTGCTTTGAATTCAGTAAGAATACTAGCCCAGCCTACTTGATGAAACAGGGTGAAAAAAGACAGAGTCCTACAATGAAGAATGGAGTTGAATTTTCAATTGTCCTTGGATAATTATATTAGGAATATTATAAAAAGGAGGATTCAATGAACTAGGTCTGTAACTATGTAAGTATGGAGCTCAATTAGCTGATTATACAGAGGCCCTAGCTTTGACCTCTACTCTTTTAAATTCGCCAACGATTTCTAGACGATAGCTATTCTCTGTTCAGGAAGGGTATAGAACCCACTACTTTCGTTAAGATGCTAATGTGTCAGTGGAGACATGATTACTGAGTAATTAAAAAGTATTCAAATAATGAACAGATGTCAAATTTGATTTCCAAACTGTCAAACATTGGTTGATTGTACCATCATTCTTAATGAAGTTCTAGGACTTAGACAGAAATCTGTCAAATATATGTTCTTCATAGAATTTACATTTTGAGATACAATATTCTGGGTCTAACTGTTTCTAGATATGTTACTTCACATTTTTATGCCTCAGTTTCCAGATCAATAACATGGGCATTTGTGACCTCTGGTATCTTTTATGTAAAGTTACAATAGTTATTCTAACCCCAAATCAGTAACCAAAATCTAGGATGTTTTGTGAGAGAATTTGAGGGCTTCCATTCCATGATGTGTCTATCAATAGCTGAGAAAATGTGGATACACACACACACACACACACACAATCCTCTCATTCTTTTTTCTCTCCCACAATTTCATTAACATCAATTAGTTGTATGAGGTTTTTATTTTGACATGTCTGTATGTGCACACAATGTAGTTTATTCAGACTCACCCTTCCATCATTCTCTTTAATCCCTAATCTGCCTCCCAAGCCAATCTCAGCAAGCTTCATTGTGTGTGGACATAAAGCATTTTGACCATATTCATCCACTGTCACCCTCTGTTTTACGCCCCCCTTGCAATACTTCCAACACCTCAGGAAGGATGTTTTACACTTCTGCCACTCTTCTTTTTTAAGTATATGCTTATTGTTTAAGAATTTAACCATGGCTCACCTTTCCTTATTAACACTATAGGAGAAACACAGCTCAAAGGACTGCCATTATGGGAAGCCGATTGTGTATCTTCCCATGCAGAAAGTTCTTTGTCACATTTTAGCGGCAAAGCCATCTGAATTAGCTGACAGGGAAACACTCAATACACATAGCCTGTCCTGGGCAGTAGAATGCAGAACATGTCTAGATTTTCTTTTCTTCTGCTTATTGCCCCGAAGGAATGACACAGCACAGTCCTCCATCTCCTCACTTTAAGTGTCAACTTCTTCCTTTCCATTTCTGTACAGTATAATCCAGCCTGCAGACTATGCTC